>NC_133148.1:31758446-31945946 GCF_048418815.1 Hemitrygon akajei
TTCCAGCTCTCAGCTTCACCCCTCCCCCTCCTGTCTTCTCCTATCAGTCCGGATCTCCCCCTCCCCCTTTCAAATCTCTTACTATCTCTTCTTTCAGTTAGTCCTGACGAAGGGTCTGGGCCCAAAACGTCGACAGTGCTTCTTCCTATAGATGCTGCCTGGCCTGCTGTGTTCCACCAGCATTTTGTGTGTGTGTGTTGCTTGAATTTCCAGCATCTGCAGATTTCCTCGTGTTTGCAGTCTCAAAATAGAAAGGCGTCCTTTTAGAACAGAGATAAGGAGGAATCCCTTTATCCAGAGAGTGGTAAATCTGTGTGGAATTCATTGCCACAGACTGCTGTGGAGGCCAAGACATTGGGTATATTTAAAGTGGAGGTTGATAGGCACTTGATTATTAAAATCATCAAAAATTACAGGGAGAAAGCAAGCGAATGGGATGAGAGAGATAATAAATCAGCCATGGTGGAATGGCAAAGCAAACTCAATCTGGCCTAATTCTATTCCTACGTCTTTTGGCTATATGGCCTACTAACGATGTAGAGTATTTTCTGAATTTGCTCAACGTTTAGAAATCAAAAGTGCAAAGGGACTTGGATAAGGTTGAGTCAGTGGTAAGGAGGGCAGATGCAATGTTGGCATTTATTTCAAGAGGACTAGAATATAAAAGCAAGGATGTAATGCTGAGGCTTTCTAAGGCATTGGGCAGACCACACTTGGAGGATTTTGAGCAGTTCTGGGGCCCATATCTAAGAAAGGATGCGCTGACAAAGGAGAGGATCCAAAAGAGGTTTATGAGAATTATCCTGTGAGTGAAAGGGTTAATATAAAAGGAGATTTTTATTGCTCTGGGCCTGTGCTCACTGGAGTTTAGAAAAATGGAGACGGGGGGATCTCATTGAAATCTGCTAAATGTTGAAAGGCCTAGATAGAGTGGACATACAGAGGATGTTTCCTATAGTGGAGGAGTCTAGGACCAGAAAGCACAGCCTCAGAATAGAAGAACGTCCCTTTAGAGCAGAGGTAAGGAGGAATTTCTTTAACCTGCAAATGGTGAATCTGTAGAATTCTTGGCTGTGGAGGCAAAACCATTTGGTATGTTTAAAATGGAGGTTGATAGGTACTTAATTTGTAAGGGAGTCAAAGTTTATGGGGGGGACGGCAGGAGTTTGGGGTTGAGAGAGAAGTTTCTGTAAATCAGTCATGACCCAATAGCAGAATAGGCCGAATAGCTTAAATCTGAAACAACAACATGTCTTATGGTCTTATTGTCTAATAAAGCAGTAAGGTCAGTCGTCTGGATATGGAGAAGGTGGTGGGCACTACCCAGGGGAATCCAAGCCAATTATCTGGTCCTTTCTGTTTGCTCGTATGTGCTGGGTCCAGGCAGTGATGTTCAGACATCAGGGACCTCACCATAAATAAGTAATTGAGTGTAAAGGACATAAATAGCTAAGTCCAAAGTACATTCATTATCAAAGTACGTATACATTATTCAACTGCTGTTTACTATTCAGCTAGGTCTGCTAATCTACAGAAATAAACTACAAGTTCAGAGTGGATCACACTATTAATGCTTTTATTATTTTACTTGCAAGGGAAGGTATATTTCCAGTCAAGTTTCATTTAGAAAAATAGTTTCAATCTCATGTTTCAACCAAAGCACTTTTGTACCTTTTTTTTAACAAGAGAACAGTAATTAGGTTGCCCCATTCCATAACATTACATTCCTTCATTATCTCATTCTCACATTTGTCTTTTAGAAGCTCTATCCTCTTTACTCTATTGTCAAAGCACTCCCTCTGGCCATAAAACAAATCACCCGTCATAAAAAAACAACTACTTTCTCCCATAAAACATGTAGACTTGTGTAAGTTTTCCCAGGCAAACCAGCAGAGCAGCTTGGGATTTCATAGGCTCCATTTTGTCACATTACATCTTACAACAGTTACAAACTCATAAAGACTTCAGGGTTATAGACATATTTCCACAATAACCTTGAGATTCGTCTCCAAACAGGCAGCCACAAGACAAAGAAACCCAAAAGAACTCACTAAAAGAAAGACTGTCGACACCCAACGTGCAGGGGAGAAAATCATGCAACCAATAAACGCAAGCAATTAGCATTCTGAACCGAAGCCACAAAGAGAGTCCGTCCACAGACCTTAGTTCAGTGCAGAGCAGAGCAGCGAGATGAACTGGCCCAACCCTCAGACACCCTGACCTTTCTAATTGTCCGAACATTGGGTTCAATTGCTTCGGTGCGCTCTGGGGCCTGGGCACCGCCGCCTTGATTCAACCTGTTGCCTGGCCTTTCCAATTCAGCCTGGTGCATATATCGTCATCCAGACATCGGGTTCAGTCACTTCGATATGCTCTGGGACCTGGACTCTGCTGCCTCGATTCAGCCCGTACCCGACCTTTCAGACTTTGGCCCAGTGCTTAAATCGTTGTCCAGACATTAGTTTCAGTCACTTCAATATGCTTTGGGACCTGGACCCCACTCTCTCAAATTGGCCTGGACCCAATCTTCCCGATTCAACCCGGTCAAATATAAGACTGACATTACCGGTTTGTTAGACAATATTACCATAAGCACAGGACGAATATAAGACCTTCTGTCAATCTATGGAAATGGAAAAGCAGCCATGGGAGTGCGGGATTTCTTATCTATTTCGGATACCGAAAGGCCTGGATAGAGTGGACGAGGAGAGGATGTTTCCATTGGTAACAGAGTCTAGGATCCAAGGGCACAATCTCAAAATAAAACTAAGATAGGGAGGAACTTATTCAGGCAGAGCATGATAAATTGGTGTAATTTGTTGCTAAACCGGGCTCTGGAAGCCAAGTCACTGGGTGTACTTAAGGCAGAAATTAATGGGTCCTTGATTGGTAAGGGGGGGTTAAGGGTTACAGGGAGAAGGTGGTTAAAAACATCAGGAACGATTGAATGGCAGAGCAGTCTGAACGAGTCAAATGGTCTAGTCTGCTCCTATGGATGACCAGCACAGTGTCTGCAGTGCCTAACCCAAATGTGCGAAGTACTTTGCCTGGTGCAGGCACCCACCGCCGACCCCCACCTCCCCATGATCACCGGGTTTCAACACATCAGGAAGTTTGGACTAAACTTGTTTATGCTGCTTCCTGAATCTGGGATGACTGTACAGTTTCCAGGGAAATGGTTCTAACCACAAGCTGCTCTTTGCTGTTCATAGCACTGGTAAACATAGAAACATCTTCTTATCAGCAGCCCCACACACAGCTGGGTTGGTTTTATTGACTGGCCTGGTCGGACAGTAGATATCAGCTTCAGTGGTTAAGCTCAGAGTAAGTTTATTTATCTAAGTACGTGTATGCCACCATACACAACCTTGAATTCCATTTGCTTGCAGGCATTTGCGGTAGATCAAAGGAAAACGATGGAATCAGTGAAAATCTGAACAAGCAAAGAGGAAAACTGTGCAAATAAAGAAAAAGAAATGGTAGAGGACGGATAGAAGACAGGTAGATAGAAGGACAGATACATAGCTAGAAATATTAGTTGGCTGATAGGTGGTATTACTACTACTAGAGGTCATGGGTGAAGGGTGAAGGGTGAAAAGTTTAAGGGGGACATGAGGGGAAACTTCTCCACTCTAGAGGGCCGTGAGAGGGTGGGACGAGCTGCCAGCGCAAGTGGTGCATGTGAGTTGGATTTCAACGTTGAAGCAAAGTTTGGATAAGCACATGGATGGTAGGGAGTATGGAGGGCTAAGGTCCCGGTGCAGGTAGATGGGAGTGGGTAGTTTAAATGGTTCGACATGGACTAGATGGGCCGAAGAGCCTGTGATGTACTTTTCTATGACTCTATGATAGATATTAGATTGATGATAGTTAGGTAGACAGACAAGATTGAGAATATGAGTTGTAACCTTCCATCCTTGGACTCACTTTACACCGCACACTGTCGGAGCAGTGCTGCCAGGATAATCAAGGACACAACCCACCCAGCCAACACACTTTTTGTCCCTCTTCCCTCTGGGAGAAGGTTCAGGAGCTCGAAGACTCGTACGGGCAGATTTGGGAACAGCTTCTTTCCAACTGTGATAGGACTTCTGAAAGGATCCTGACCCGGATCTGGGCCGTACCTTCCAAATATCCGGACCTGACTTGCACTACCTTACTTTCCCTTTTCTATTTTCTATTTATGATTTATAATTTAAATTTTTATTATATTTACTATCGATTTGTACTCCAGGGAGCGCCAAGCGCAGAATCAAACATCACTGTGATGATTGTACGCTCGTATCAATTGTTTGGCGACAATAAAATAATGATAGTAATAATAATTAAATGCTTGAGAGTGAGTCCATAGGTTGTGTTGTCAGTTTAGTGTTGGGGTAAATGTTAATCCACTCTGGTTCAGGACCCTGATGGTTTAAGGGTAATAACTGTCCCTGAACCTGGTGCTGAGCATCCTGAAGCTCCTGTACCTCCTTCCTGAAGGCAGTAGCGAGAAGAGAGCATGGCCTGGGTGGTGGGGGTCCTTGATGATGGATGCTGCTTTCTTGCGACAGAGCTCCTTTTTTGGAGCAGGGACTCTCCCAGCTTCACCACTCTGCTGCCATTCTTTCGTTTTACCATCCGCAGGTGATGCAGGTGGCCAAGGCCAAAGTTTGGAGAACGTCTCTGCAGGTTATGGAGAAGTCTCAAAGCCCCAGGATCAACCACGAGCCTCTGACAGTCGAAGCACTGACCCATGGTGCTGATAGAACAGACCTCCACTCTAGCTGAATGCTTGGTGCTGGTCAAGAGTGGGTCTCATTTTAAGAGCTTGTACAGTACTGTGCAAACGTCTCAGGCACATACGTATAGCTAGGGTGCCTAAGACTTTTGCACAGTACCGTATTTGTCAATGTGGAGCGGAGAGCGAGTTTGTAAATCTGGTGGGAGCAAAGGATGTTGGGAATAATGAGGGTAGAATGCCGCGAGAAGGGTGCTGGACAGGTGGCGGGAGTGCCAGGGGTGGGATGGTGACGCGGGTGTAGACACACCCAGCCCTGAGACACCAGGTATGATTCCAAACAATCGGTTTATTGATCATTACAGAATGGCTCTCTGATGCTTCCCGCTCCCTCTCCTCTCCCTTCCCCTTTTCCCAACCATGATTTCCCCTCTCCCTGCCCCCTTTCCCACTCTCAGTCCACAATAGAGACCCAGATCAGAATCAGGTTTATCATCACTCAAGCATGTCATGAAATGTGTTTGTTTCTGCGGCAGCAGTACAGTGCAATACACAAAATTACTACAGTAATGTGCAAAAGTCTTAGGCGCCCTCGCTATCAATATGTGCCAAAGACCTTTGCATAGTACCGTATGAGGGTTTGAACCCTGATCTCCCACTTATTCTGTAACTGCAATATTTTCTGACTTACTAAAGCCCATCATCCCTACTGGGGCATAGGCCTCTGACAGCAAATGGCTCCTCTTCTTGGGATGATGTCTTTGGAGCTTGTGTTGGTGTTTCTGTAGCACTGAGTTTTTATGGGATGGGGTTGTGAACCCCATGTCCAACCCACCTCCTCTCGCAGCCACACTTGGGACAGTCCATGGTTCAATGGCTCCATTTAATATGAGAGAATGTATACAGTATACAACCTGAAAGTCATACTCTTCACAGACATCCGCAAGACAGGAAAAAAAAAACAGAACCCCAAGGAATGATTGACAGAGCCATCAGAACCCCAAAGTCCCCATCCCTCCATGCATAATCCACCCTCCCCCCCAACTTCCACCAGCAAAAGCACTGACCACACCACGCAAGCAATAGCAAAACCCTCAAAGAGAACCTTGATCTAGATTCTCTCAGAAACTTCAGTCCATCCCAACACTTCGGTATCCCAGACAGGCTCTCTCTCTCTCTCACTAGTGAGGGAGAGAGAGTTTGCTTCCGCAACAAGCGAGAGCGGGAGACTAGCAACCCAATGTTTTGATGTAACAATCTTCCGCGCCACTTTTCCGAATCCCTGGACCCGACGGCCAAATGGCCCGCTCATCATCAAGAAGACAGAGAGGGGATCGCTCGAGTTGAGGGGCCTTCTTCCGATGGCGGCGCACACCGCCTGCTGTCTCGATGATTCAGTCTCACGCGGTGCTTCATCAGCGAGGAACCAGGTCACTCACGGGTCTTCCAGGCCTGGAATATCGAAACGCCAGGCCGCAAGGCGAGTCCAAGAATGAGATCCCGTTGCCCATGGGGAACGGTCGATCGATCTGCAGCTGTAGAGCTCAGACACCAACAGGCGAAATTAACATGATGTTCTGCAATAATTTTTTTTTTGCTTTTCTAAATTTGGCCTGTCCCCTAAAACCCTCACTAATTTTTATAGGTGCACCGTAGAAAACATTCTTCTAGGGTGCATCACAACCTGGTGTGGAAGCTGTCCTGTCCAAGACCGGAAGAAGCTGCAGAAGATCGTGAACACAGCCCAGCACATCACACAAACCAATCTTCCATCCTTGGACTCACTTTACACCGCACGCTGTCGGAGCAGTGCTGCCAGGATAATCAAGGACACGACCCACCCAGCCAACACACTTTTTGTCCCTCTTCCCTCCGGGAGAAGGTTCAGGAGCTTGAAGACTCGTACGGCCAGATTTGGGAACAGCTTCTTTCCAACTGTGATAAGACTGCTGAACGGATCCTGACCCGGATCTGGGCCGTACCTTCCAAATATCCGGACCTGACTTGCACTACCTTACTTTCCCTTTTCTATTTTCTAATTATGATTATAATTTTTATTATTTTACTATTGATTTGCACTCCAGGGAGCGCGAAGCGCAGAATCAAATATCGCTGTGATGATTGTACGCTCTAGTATCAATTGTTCGGTGACAATAAAGTGAAGTACCTCAGTGTGCATGCTCTGTCTGGAAGGGCCGCAAATCAAGTTTTTCACTATTATCTACTACACAGTTCAAGTTAGGTCAAGTTGCTTTTATTGTCATTTTGACCATAACTGCTGGTACAGTGCACAGTAAAAACGAGACAACGTTTTTCAGGACCATGGTGTTACATGAACAATACAAAAACTACACTGAATTACCTCAGAACTTCCTCAGATCCAGAGTAACAATCATTGCCTTCTGTTTTACACTCGTGTACTGATGAATCATAATAATAATAATTAAGCAATCTTGAATCTACATGTGAAAATAATAAATCAGGCCAATTCCAGAACTTCTTCAGCTGCTGTTCAGAGTTAGTCAGCATTCCCGTCGCTGTCTGTAAGGAGTTTGTATGTTCTCCCTGTGACCGTGTGGGTTTCCTCCGGGTGCTCCGGTTTCTTCCCCCAGTCCGAAGGCGTTCACTGGTAATTGGTCATCATAAATTGGCCAGTCATGAGGATAAGGTTAGGTCAGGGGTTACTGAGCGGCCTGGCTCGAAGGGCCGGAAGGGCCTGCATCTCAATAAATTATTGTGCAAACACGAGGAAATCTGCAGATGCTGGAAATTCAAGCAACACACACAAAATGCTGGTGGAACGCAGCAGGCCAGGCAGCATCTATAGGGAGAAGCACTGCCAACGTTTCGGGCCGAGACCCTTCGTCAGGACTGACTGAAAGGAAAGATAGTAAGAGGTTTGAAAGTAGGAGGGGGAGGGGGAAATGCGAAATGATCGGAGAAGACCGGAGGGGGTGGGGTGAAGCTGAGAGCCGGAAAGGTGATTGGCAAAAGGGATACAGAGCTGGAGAAGGGAAAGGATCATGGGACGGGAGGCCTAGGGAGAAAGAAAGGGGGAGGGGAGCACCAGAGGGAGATGGAGAACAGGCAGAGTGATGGGCAGAGAGAGAGAAAAAAAAGGAGGGGGGGAAAAGAAACTAAATATATCAGGGATGGGGTACGAAGGGGAGGAGGGGCATTAACCGAAGTTAGAGAGGTCAATGTTCATGCCATCAGGTTATTGTGCACTTCGGTCTGGCAGTTCAGCAAAGAATAGAGGAATGACAAGTGGCAAAAGGTTTACAAGAGAGAGAGCTGTAAAGGGTTCACAACGTGAAGCACGAGAGAGAGTCTTCCAGAAATCTATTTTGGGATCGTTCACACAATGATGAAGCCCAGAAAGCCTTTAAGGCGTATGAATCACAAACATATTCAGTGAAAGCAAATCCTGAAAGACCAAACAGAAAGATTTGTTGCGTTAATCCCTGATGATTAGGTGAAATTGTCTTCGGTCTTTACTTTGCATGTAACAGTGCTTTAACAGCAAAGTCACAGGATCGGGGCATGAATACAACATTGGGTCTGCCAATTATACTGGTGCCCAAGAAGAACGTAACCAGCCTCAATGACTACTGTCCAGTAGCACTTACATCCAATGTGCTACTTGAGAGGTTAGTGATGAGGCATATCTACTCCTGCCTGAGGAGGGATATTGATCAGCTGAGAAGATCATCGGGGTCTCTCTTCCCGCCATCACAGACATTTACACTACACGCTGCATCTGCAAAGCAAACAGCTTTATGAAGGACCCCACGCACCCCTCATACAATCTCTTCTCCCTCCTGCCGTCTAGGAAAAGGCTCCGAAGCATTCGGGCTCTCACGACCAGACTATGTAACAGTTTCTTCCCCCAAGCTATCAGACTCCTCAATACCCGAAGCCTGGACTGACACCTTGCCCTACTGTCCGGTTTATTATTTATTGTAATGCCTGCACTGTTTTTGTGCACTTTATGCAGTCTAGTGTAGGTCTGTAGTCTAGTGTAGCTTTCTCTGTGTTGGTGTTTTTTTTATGTAGTTCAGTCTAGTTTTTTGTACTGTGGCATGTAACACCATGGTCCTGAAAAACGTTCTCTATCATTTTTACTATGCACTGTACCAGCAGTTATGGTCCAAATGACAATAAAAGTTGACTTGACTTGATCCACCCCAATTTGCCTGCTGGAGCAACAGGTCTACAACAGATGCCATCTCATTGGCTTGTCACTCACCTAGACGGCAAAGACGGATACATCAGGATGCTCTTCGTTGACTGCAGCTCACCATTCAATACCGTCATCCCCTCAAAACTAACCAATAAGCTCCAAGACCATCGCCTCAATACCTCCTTGTGCAACTGGATGCCGGATTTCCTCACTTGCAGACCCCGGTCAGTTTGGATTGGCAGCAACACCTCCTCCACGGCCACAACAGCACAACATCTATAAGGAACGCTGTCGCGGGAAAGCAACGTTCCCCCACCCCCCCCCCCCCCCCACCACCACCACCACCATCCGGGCCATGCTCTCATCTCGATGCATCCCTCAGGAAGGAGATACAGGAGCCTCCGGTCCAACACCACCAGGTTCAGGAACGGTTATAACTCCTCAACCATCAGGCTGTTGAACCAGAGGGGATAACTTCACTCAATATCACTCCTTCCAACATCAAAATCAGGTTCATTATCTTCGGCATACGTCGTGAAATTTGTTAACTGGGCAGCAGCAGTACAATGCAATATATGATAATATAGGAAGAAAAAAATAAGTAAATCAAATACAGTAAATATATAAATGTATATTAAATAGTTAACTTACAAATAGTTCAAAACAAAAATAATATATATTAGAAACAAAGTGAGATAGTGTTCATGGGTTCAATGTCCTTTTAGGAATTGGATGGCAGAGGGGAAGAAGCTGTTCCTGAATCGCTGAGTGTGTGCCTTCAGGCTTCTGTACCTCCTTCCTCAGAGTGATAATGAGAAGAGGGCATGTCCTGGGTGACTGGGGTCCTTAATAACGGACGCCACCTTTCTGAGGCACCACTCCTCGAAGATGTCTTAGATCCTACAGAGACCAGTTTCAAGTGTTTCAGGTGACAAACCAAATCTCTTTAAGCTCCTGATAAAATATAGTCACTGTCTTGCCTCCATTATAGCTGCATCGATACGTTGGGACCAGTTTAGATCCTCAGAGACTTTGACATTTAGGAACTTGAAACTGCTCACTCTCCTCACTTCTTATCCCTCTATGAGGATTGGTTCGTGTTCCCTCATCTTACCCTTCCTGAAGTCCACAATCAGCTCTTTCGTCTTACTGACGCTGAGTGCCAGGTTGTTGCTGCGACACCACTCCACTAGCTGGTATACCTTGCTCCTGTCTGCACTTTCATCTCCAACAATGGCTGCATCATCAGAAAATTTATAGATGGTACTTGAGCTATACCTCACCATGCAGTCGTGGGTATACAGAGAGCAGAGCAGTGGGCTAAGCACTCACCCCTGAGGTGCGCCAGTGTTGATCGTCAGTGAGGAGGACAATACCAATCCACACAGATTGTGGTTTCCCAGTGAGGAAGTCAAGGATCCAATTGCAGAGGGAGGTACGGAGGCCCAGGTTCTGTAGCTTACTGATCAGGATTGTGGGAATGGTAGTGTTAAATGCTGAGCTATAGTCGATGAACAGCATCCTGACATAGGTGTATGTGTTGTCCAGTTGCAAAGAGCCATTGAGATTGCATCTGCCGTAGACCAATTGTGGTGATAGGCAAATTGCAGTGAGTCTAATTCCATAACCAATGGACTTACTTTTCAGGACTCTACGATCTCATGTTCTTGTTATTTATTTATTATTATTGTATTTGCACTGTTGGTTGTCTTTTGCAAACTGGTTATTTATGTCTTTGTTGCGTGCAGCAAATTTTCTCATGTTGGTATATAATGACAAAGACCTACTTAGATAATAAATTTACTTTGAATTTTGATCTTATTTTCTACTAGCTTTATCTAACATCAATCCAATTCCCACTTTCCCACCCCCCACCCCCAAAAATTCTTTCCTTTCAAGAACATATCCAGCTCCCTTTTGAGCACCACAGTTGAATCTCCCTCCACCAGCGATGAAGTCCAAATCTCACCATTCACTTTGTTTCATTCACACTTCCACCCTGTGACTTAGTTCTTAATACCCCCTCCCGCAACAGGTGCAACGCCTCCATCGATTCCCTTCCAGGAGAACACCACAACATCTTCAGTCCTCACCCCCCGAATCATTAATAGATCTCTTCTGCACTGTCTCCATCTTAAAGTGCATTGCCCAAACCTAGGCACTGCATTCCAACTGTCAGCGACACACACAAAATGCTGGAGGAACTCAGCAGGTCAGGCGGCATCTATGGAGGGAAATAAACGGTCGTAAACAGTCGACGTCTTGGGACAGGAGCCTTTATCAGTTTTTGATGGACAATAGATCATGACCTTTGGGGACTTGCTATTGCTTGCATGGTGGGGGGGGACTGATGATTTATTGCTGGTGCAAGGGGGGGAGGTTGACGCTTTGCTGCCGTTTGTGCATGAGAGAGAGAGGGTTGGGGGGGTTCTAACATTTTCTGTCAATCGTTCTTCGGGTTTTTTCTCTGTTTTGTGGATTCCGCGGAGCGTAAGGATTTCAGGTTGTCTACTGGATACATTCTCTGGCATTAAATTAGACCCTTGAACCATCAGGTCTGGGAGGGAAGTGGGCGGAATCCAGAATAAGAAGGTGAAGGAGATGGGGAGGAGTACAAGCTGACAGGTGATAGGTGAGACCAGGTGAGTAAAGTGTGTGTGCAGGAAGAGGAGGAATGATGTGAGAAGTTGGGGTGCCCACCTTCTTAATCTGGACTGTGCCCCCTTCCTTTCCACCCTGATGAAGGGTCTTGGCCCAAAATGTTGCCTGTTTATTTCCCTTCCAAAGATGTTGCCTGTCTTGCTGATTTTCTTGCTCTGTGTAATCCCACACACTCTCCCATCTCCTCTGCCATAGATCTTGACCAAATCTCCTCCATTTCCTTCATTTCAGCTCTCACTCTACCTCCTCCCAACTAGGACAAGGGTAGGGTTTCCCTTCTCATCACCGTGCACCCCACCGGCGTCCACATTCACTGGATCACCCCTCGCTCTGTCAGACACTTCCAATGTGATGCCAACCCCCTGACACGTCTGCCCCTGCCCTCCCCTCCCTTTTGAGCATTCCTAAAGGACCATTCTCTCCGGGCGGTGCTGGTCCACACCTCAATCCCTGCACACAACCGCAGAAAGTACGGTTACCTCATTTCTTCCAGCCGCACCTCGCAGCCCCTCCGAGTGAAGAGGCAGTGATTAGTCATCCTCTCTCTGGCCTAACATACTGCATTAATTAATTATGATGTCATCTCCCCTGCTTTGAGGAAATCAGTGTAGTAAATGTCACAACAAGAAACTACAGAGAGTTCTGGACTCAGCACTTCACAATCCTTGGTTTCTGTCAACACTTCTCAGTAAAGCAGCCAGCATAATCAAAGATCTCTGCTACCCAGACATTCCCTGCTCTCGCCTCTCCCACTGGGCAGAAGATACAGAAGTCTGCAAACATGTACCCTCAGGTTCAAGGACAGATTTTACCCGAGAAATGGCAGATGGAATAGGGCAAAGAAATGGCAGATGGAATACAGTATTGGGAAGTGTACGGTCATGCACTTTGGTAGAAGAAATGAAAGGATTGACTATTTTCTAAATGGAGAGAAAATACAAAAAACCGAGGTGCAAAGGGACTTGGAAGTCCTTGTGCAGGATCCCCCAAAGGTTAATTTCCAGGTTGAGCCTACGGTGAGGAAGGCAAATGCAATGATAGCATTTGTTTCAAGAGGACGAGAATATAAAGGCAAAGATGTAATGTTGACGCGTTATAAAGCACTGGTGAGCAGGCTTGGGCCCCTTATCTTAGAAAGGATGTGCTGAAACTGGAGAGGGTTCAAAGTAGGCTCCCTCCTGCCGCCGGTGTGGGATGACGAGGCTATCGGGACCCTGAGGACTTGTGGAAACTGTGTGGTGGTTTCTTTTGAACTTATAGTCTTTTAACATCTTTGGACTATTTTTACTGTGCCCATGGTTTTTTTTAATCAATTATGCTAATGTTTGCACTGTTGTAACTATATGTTGTAACTATGTGGTTTTGTGCAGGTCTTGTAGCTTTAGTTTTTGGTCTTGTTTTGTCTGGTGGATTTGGAGCTCCTTTCTGGGAAAGCGCTAAGACGGTAGCGCGATATTAATATGCAGCAGCCTCTCCGGACTCTGGATTGGGGATTGCTAAACATTATGTGGATTTTCTGGTGTAGTCTGTTTTGTCGTGTGCTTTTGTGATATCATTCTGGGGGAACGTTGTCTCATTTTTTTAACTGCATTGCATTTGTGGTTTCTAAATGACAATAAACTGAATCTGAATCTGAATCTGAATGGCTTGAGATACGAAGAGTGTTTGATGCCTCTGGGGCTGTATTCACTGGAATTCAGAAGAATGAGGGGTGACTTAATTGAAATCTATCGAACTGTGAAAGGCCTTGAGTGAGTGGATGTGAAGAGGATGTTTCCTATGGTGGGAGAGTCTAAGACCAGAGGACACAGCCTCAGAGTAGAGGGGTGCCCTTTTAGAATGGAGATGAGGAGGAATTTCTTTAGCCAAGGGGTGGTGAATCTGTGGAATTCATTGCCACAGGCAGCTGTTTCTATGTATATTTAAAGCAGAGGTTGATAAGTTCTTGATTGGTCAGGGCATGAAGGGATATGGGGAGAAGGCAAGAGATCGGGGCTGAGAGGAAAATTGGATCAGCCATAATGAAATGCAGAGCAGACTCGATGGGCCAAATGGCCTAATTCTTCTCCTATATCTTATGGTCTACTGTTTATAAGAATATTAGATGTTTCCCTAGTGCAATAAGATGAACTCTTAACCTCTGTTCCTTCTCTAGTGTGCTTGTCAGTTTCCCCTGAAATACACTGATGTTATTTTCTGGATTCACTCCCAATGGGAGTATTACCACATTCTCAAGGTGGCAGGGTGGAGATACGTCTCCACCTAAGGAGGTGCAAGGCACTCCTTCCCTCCACTAGCCTACAGGTCACCCTTGGACAAGGCATAGCACCTGCTTAGATCCACCCACCCCCCCCCCCCCCCCCGATCGGGGTCATGGGAAGCTACGGGAACAGGAGGTGGATAGTCATATGAGCATATCAAATCAAATCAAGTTTAATTGTCATTCAAACCATACATGGATACAGCTGAATGAGATAGTGTTCCCCTGGGGCCAAGATGCAAAAACATACATGCGTGCTCAGAATAATGAGAAATGGAAAAAAAAAACAAATTTTTAGTTCAGATTCCTGAGCGACAAGTCCCACAAATTGATGTTACCTGGTTGTCCATCCTGTAATTCCACCAATCTGCCACTAGAGGGTAGCATCACCAGGAGAGGTCACCCCAACCGAGCCGGGACACCGCACTACAACACAAGCCCGAAGACTGAGGCTCAAGTCCTAGCTACAACCAAGGCAACACTGCTGCCTCACCGCCTGTCTCTCCACCAAACAAGGGAAGCAGGCCTATTGCAATCAATGTCCAGCAGGGTCTTGCGATCACTAAAGAGTCATCCAAGACGGTCACTCACAATTTTGCTGTATGCCACCTCTGTGCCAACTCAAAGGCCAAGCACAACCATGGTCAAGACCATGATCCCCCATGTCATAACAACATGGCACACTCTGTCCTTGAGGGAGTGTCATGGTGAAGGGGGATTGGCTGAGCTGCTGCCAAAGTCAAAGTCCTCAGGTGCAGAACAGAGGACCTTCATGGTGTGGTGACAGTCCGCAAAAGTCACCGGAAGTAGGCAACTGGTGGTATAAGAGTCTTAATTCAGCCCACACATTTTAGAAACTATTTGTATGTTTAGATCTACACTTATTGTGTATGGTTTAGACTGACACTGAATCACCATACTCACTTTGCAGTAGGGTTTGGGGGGGGGGGGCGAGAGAATAGAGAGGCCATTAGCAATTTAGTTAGGCTAAAGTGACTAAATTTTAGACACTTTTCTGCTGGGTTGACAATCGGCTCCTATGTGAAATTCTACCTTTGAACTTATCTGAGAGTAGTACTGGGAGTTTTGATATTCGGGATGACGGGCAGGCTCCGTTCGAGAATTGTGGTGCTTATCTGGGGTGGGTAATCCTTTCTGTGCTACTTTGGCAGCTGAGGGGTAACGCCTAGTCCTATTTTTTTTTTGTAGTTGTGGCCTTAATGGCTATTTTGCAGCGAGAGTAAGATTTGCCACATTCTGTGTATGGGTAGCTGTGTACTGTACTGGGCCCTCTTGTGTGTGTGTGGTGTACAAACTCGGTAAGTGTTCCTTTGTATTTAACGTCCCATTTGTGTGTTCGTGCTGACCTCTGTACTTTGTACTTCAATGTAGTGCAGGGAAGCTTTTTAAACATGGCATCTCTTGAAGAGCTCATCTAAAGAACCTTCTAAGGAGCTTCTTGAGCGCTTTACGAAAGATCAGCTTTCGCAGCTGGTTTCCCATTACAAAATTGAGCTACCAGCACAGAAAAACAGGGAGTGTAAAAAACGGTCAGCAGGGAAGTGTTGATAGACACTAGGATTCTTGAGGCTAGTTCAATATTCCCCAGTGCCCAAACCTACTCCTCTGTCAGAAACACGAGGAAATCTGCAGATGCTGGAAATCCAAGCAACACACACACACACACAAAATGCTGGTGGAACGCAGCAGGCCGGGCAGCACCTCAACACGCTTTTCAGGACTGGCGCTTCATCCCGACGAAGGGTCTCGGCCCGAAACGTCGACTGTACTTCTTCCTATAGGTGCTGCCTGGCCCCGCTGCGTTCCACCAGCATTTTGTGTGTGTCCTTTGTCAGGAGTTGCCATTGAGTTGAGGCTGAAGGAGACAGCACTGCAAGAGAAGCAGTTCGATGACAGGCACAAGGAACAACATCAAACGCAGAAGATTCAGAACTGCATTTTGTGTATGAGCGATTTCTTAAGAAATTAGAGTTTAAGAATGCTCAGTCACCTGAATCTTCTGTATTTGATGTAGGTAGCCATATTAAGTTAGTTCCACCTTTTACAGCGAAGGACGTTGAGAAATACTTCTCTCAGTTTGAATGGTTATCAACCACTTCAAATTGGTCTAAACACGTCTGGACTCTGCTCTTGCAGAGTGTTTTGAAAGGGAAGGCTCAGGAAGCCTACTCTGCTCGAAGCATTGAAAAGAGCTCAGATTATGATGAGGTCAAAGCGGCTATTTTGAAATCTTAGAAGTTGGTTCCTGGGGCTTATCGTCAGCGGTTTAGGGGCTGTAGTACGCCTGACCAGCAAGCATATGTTGAGTTTGCCAGAGAGAAAATGAATCTGTTTGACCAGTAGTGTTCAGCTCAGCAAGTGGAAACGAAAAAAGCAATTTTGTCAACTCTTGTCGCTTGAGGAATTTAAGAGCTGTCTGCCTGACGTTGTATCTGTTTATTTAAATGAGCAAAAGGCGTCTTCCCTCGAGCAAGCTTGCCATATTGGCAGATGAGTATATCTTAACCCATAAAGTCAGTTTTGACAGTAAACAGCAAGCCAAGTACAGGGGTAAAGTCCTATCCTATCAAGCATAATCTTTAAAAAATACCCCCTGCCTTGTCCTTAACTAAGCATTTTACAACTGAAAATGCCACAGCTAACCAAGTGTGTGTTCTTCCACAAGAACGCTGGTCATCTACTTGCTGAATGCTCAGTGCTTAACGAGCAGCAGAAATCTGTGACTCCTGTAGCTTCTGTGAAAGCTGTAGCAAATTCCTCTTTGTCTCCCGATAGCGATGCCTGAAGCAGGAAGTGTGAGTGGGCTGGCTCATCTTTCTTCCTGATGGATGGTTTCGTTTCTCTTGCCTCTGACCCTGCGTCAAAGCAACCCATTTAAGATCTGGAGAGATGGAGAGGACCTGTGTGGCAGTTCCCTGGGACACCTGCAATTACCCTTCCATTGCCAGCACCTAAAAACAAGGCTGCTCCCATTCCATCTCTCCCACTCTGCAGCCAGCACGACCACACCACACCTCAACCTTTTTCCCCTTTACCCTAACTTTGATTTAATGGACATCTTTAGTTAGTAATTCCTGTGTGGCCTGACTCCTTTGTGTTCCTTCACAAGAGCCGAGGTCGTGACAATGATACACTTTTCAATTTAGACAAATTATGCATTTAACACTCACAGAGGATTTCTGATACAAACTATAAAGGATTTTAAAACACATGTACAATTCTTATGAACTGAAGGAATGCACCAATGAGTCACAAACAAAAGAGCCATCCATCATAGAAACCAAAGATTGAGGAATGAATTTCTAGTTCTTCGTTCTGTCATTCCAAACATTCTCCAGTGTTTTCTAACATTTATACCGTTTTTGTTACTAGTTGCTATCTGCATATGATGTTTTTCAGACACCTTTGCTGGGACAAAGTAATTCATATAGATAGCCTAATAGAGGTTCTCAAACTCTTTTTATGCCATAAGCCCTTACCATTAGCTGAGGGACCTGCGGTCCCCAGGTTGGGAACCCCCGGTCCAATAGCTTCTGGGGACAGAGATCGCTGACAGCCAAAATGAATGCAGCATGGGCTAACACTCTAAGCCACAAGTATCCCAATTATTGATTGATAAACTACACCTGTGACAGTGTTTGATGTGGAAACTGACAAAATCATTCTGGCTTGCAAGCTCCTTTGAACTCAGTCACAATGGTGCAAATAAATTTGCCAGTGTTGTCCGGTTCGGTGCATGCCAATTAACAGAACCCCGTTGTCTTGTGCTGATTAAACATGGGCTTACAAGACCTCGCTGTTTTTCTTTACAACAGGAGGATGAGCAAGGAAAATTAGTTAAAGATTTAAATTTGCTACAAACAACTCTGACCGTTTAGAAAGGTCCTGCAGCTGCACTAGAAAGCTGAGGTTAGCAATAAGCATTTCCGACCCTAGAAAGTGAATAGCTATCATATTAGAACATCAAGGTAGTAGAAGGGAAAAGCAATAAACACAATGCAAAGTAAAGTGTTTTGGTTACAAAGAAAACCTCAGTATAAGAAAGAAGTGTGAACTTTAGATGGTGCAGAGGAGATTTACCAGGATGTTACCTGGAGTAGTTTGTGAGGGTAGGATGAGCAAGCTAGGGCCTTTCTCTTTGGAGTGAAAGAAGAGGAGAGGTGACTTCATTGAGGTATATAAGGTGAGTAAGAAGCACTGACAGGCTGGAGAGCGGAAGACTTTCTCCCATGACTTTATCCCATAGAACACCCTGCCAGGGGTGGTGGTAGAGTCAGATACAGTGTAGGAATTTAAGAAATTACTGGATAGGCACAAGGTAGTAGGCACAAGAAAAGTAGAGAGATGGGTTAGACTGTCCTTAAATTTGGTTAAAATATTGAAGGACCTGGACTGCACTAGAGTGTTCTATATTCAGACTATAAGTCATAGGAGCAGACTTAGGCCATTTGGCCCATCGAGTCTGCTCTACCATTTGATTATAGCTGATCAATTTTCCTTTCAACCCCATTCTCCTGCCTTCTCCCTATAACCTTTCACGCCCTGACGTATGAAGATATATCAACCTCCGGCTTCAATACTCCCAGCGAACTGGCCTCCACAGCCGCCTGTGGCAACAAAGTCCACAGATTCACCACTCCCTGGCAAAATAAATTCCTCCTCATCTCTGTTCTAAACGGACGCCCCTCTATTCTGAGGCTGTGCCCTCTGGCCCCAAACTTCCCCACTACAGGAAACATCCTCTCTGTCGAGGCTTAGCACAACTACCAGCGGCCCAGGTTCAATCCCGGCTGCTGCCTGTAAGGAGTTTGTATGTTCTACCTATGACTGTGTGGGTTTCCTCCCACAGTCTAAAGACCTACTGGTTGGAAGGTCATTGTAAATATCAGGAGGGTTGCTGGGCAGTGCAGCTTGAAGGGTTGGAAGGGTCTATGCTGCACTGTAAATAAATATTCTAGCAAGTAAATGTGATGCAGGCAGGTAATAAGGTGTAGGGTCATGATGTGGTGGATTGTGAGGTCAAGAGTTCACTGTACAAGGGAACCATTCAATGGTCTTATAACGAGGAGGTAGAAGCTGTCCTTGATGGTACGTGTTTTCAGGCTTTTGTATCTTCTGCCCAGTGGGAGGATGGAGAAGAGAAGATATCTGAGGTGGACAGGGGTCTTGCACTAAATTAGCTCCACTATCAAGGGAGCAGGAAGGTCACCAAATTATAGGAAAGATGTCAACAAAATAGAGAGAGTACAGAGGAGATTTATTAGAACGTTACCTGGGTTTCAGCACCTAAGTTACAGAGAAAGGTTGAACAAGTTAGGTCTTTATTCTTTGAAGCATAGAAGGTTGAGGGGGGGCTTGATAGAGGTATTTAAAATGATGAGGAGGATAGATAGCGTTGACGTGGACAGGCTTTTTCCATTGAGAGTAGGGGAGATTCAAACAAGAGGACATGAGTTGAGAGCTAAGGGGTAAAAGTTGAGGGGTAACACGAGGGGAAACTTCTTTATTCAGAGAGTGGTAGCTGTGTGGAACGAGCTTCCAGAAGAAGTGGTAGAGACAGGTTCGATATTGTCATTTAAAGTAAAAATGGATAGGTATATGGACAGGAAAGGAATGAAGGGTTATGGGCTGAGTGCAGGTCGGTGGGACTAGGTGAGAGTAAGCATTCAGCATGGACTAGAAGGGCTGAGATGGCCTGTTTCCGTGCTGTAATTGTTATATGGTTATATGGAAGCGTAGACAGGGTCAGTGGAGGGGAGGCTGGTTTTTGTTAACCAGCCAAGACCCTATGCATGCCAATACATAAACAGCAAAATTAACCTTTACTTCCAGCAATCTAGCTCCACCTGATGCTGAGTTACATCCTTAGGATGTGGTGAGAAACATCCATGATGTCACCTGGGGGTCTTTGGGTGTCTCGGGTCTTACAACATCAGACACTCTTGCCCAGGCAACCCAGCCAGGGCTGATCGGGCCCTGGCTTGAGTCTCAGCAGCATTGGTCCACGGGTCAAACCTCTTGAACCACACCCATCTGGAGGATCAACTTAAGGAACCCCTAGTAAATAAATATTTTCCTTTTTACAAAACTATGTAGACTTTGACAATCAAAAGTATGCTGGAAATCAGAAATAAAAACTAAATGGTGGAAATAAATGGTCAGGCAGCAGGTATAAAGAGAGAATACTATACATGTCTCGCAATAGTAAACCACTTACCAATTTTAAAACCAGGATCTATCAATTTACTTTTAGTGTCAGGGGGGTAGAAGGGGAGCGATTAGGTTTGCTGCTTCTCTCGGAACAACTTTCATGTTCTTTCTTTGTTTCTTGGCTATCTGGAGAAGACAGATTTCAGACTTGTATATGGCAACATGTTTTGATAATGAAATGAGCCTTTGAACCTTTGAACTTTGAACCTTCAAGTTTAAACCAGGAGTCCTGGGAAAGAGAGAAAACAGGTTGGTTTTCTGGTCTTGTGCTGGAGGCAAGTTTATTAGAGGCTTTTAAGAGATGTTTGGATAGGCACATGGATGTAAGGAAGATGGAGGGACATTGCCAAGGTGTAGGTAGGTCGGAGGGATTAGTGTTTGGGTGCTTTCGATTTGTTTTTTAGTTGGTTCGGGTCAGCACAACATTGTGGGCTGAATGGTCCATTCCTGTTCTGTACTGTTTAAGTTGCAGAGAGGTCATGTGAGAAAGGGACAGAGAGGGGGGAGAGAGGGCGGGAGAAAGGGAGACAGAGGTCGAGGGAGAGGGAGGGAGAGAGGGATGTCGAGGGAGAGGGAGGGAGAAAGGGAGACAGAGGTCAGGAGAGAGGGAGGGAGAGAGGGAAAGAGAGGTCAGGAGAGAGGGAGGTCGAGGGAGAGGGAGGGAGAAAGGGAGACAGTCAGGAGAGAGGGAAAGAGAGGTCAAGAGGGAGGGAGAGAGGGAAAGAGGTCAGGAGAGAGGGAAAGAGAGGTCAAGAGGGAGGGAGAGAGGAAGGTCGAGGAAGAGGGAGGGAGAAAGGGAGACAGAGGTCAGGAGAGAGGGAGGGAGGGAGAGAGGGAAAGAGGTCAAGAGGTCAAGAGAGAGGGAGAAAGGGTGGGAGAGAGGGAAAGAGAGGTAAAGAGATAGGGAGAGGGAGAGAGAGAGGAAGAGAGAAATCACCCACCCCATCCAGGTTGGATAATCTCTCTTCCTTTCTCCATCCCCCCCCCCCCCCCCCCACAGGGTACAAAAGCCCTGAAGGCTCAAACGTCGGCTTCTCGTTGTTATTAAGGGAAGAAATAATATATAAACTGCTGGAAGAGCTCAGCGGGTCGAGCAGCGTCTGTAAGGGGAGAAGGAACTGCCCAAGCATGATGAGCTGGAAACCCCGCATCCCTGTAGTGCACACAAAATGCTGGAACCATTCAGCTGCTTTTTATTTACTGGGATGCGGCGCCGCCCAGCAATCTCCTGCTCTAATCGGGGCCTCATCACGGTAAAAAATTAACCTGCCAGCCGGTACATCTTGGGAAGGAAGCCCACGGGATCAGGGGGAAGAATGTACCAACTCCTTCAGGCAGCGGCGGGAATTGAACCCGGGTCGCTAGTACTGTAAGGTGTTGTGCTAACCACTGCACTATCATGTCACCGCCCCCCAAGGTGGGAAAAAGAGTGAACAGCCGACGTTTCGGGCCGAGAACTTCCTTCAGGAGTGCTGAGTTCCTCCAGCAATTTTTTTTTCGAGCGTGTTGCTTTGGATTTCCAGCATCTCCAGAGTTCCTGGTCTCTGCTATATCAGTCGTCGTTAGTGCTCCATCTCTGAGATGCTTAATCAGCCAGAATTTATGTCTTTAGTAACAGCGTCTAACATTTCCTAACCACTGATCTTACACCAAGTGACCCGGGGCTTCCTGAATTGAAGGGCACTCTCGGCCTTTTCCGCGTTTATTTCGGACTCCCACCGACTGCCGGCCGATGTATCACAGAGTCATCATCTGGGGGGGGGAGGATGAGCACAGGAAACCAAACCAGGCTGACGGCGGGATGACAGACTGGGGAGTCACGGTCTCAGTGTCTGCAAAGGTCTCCACCCACCGTGGGAGGGGAGCCACTTCCCACGGAACAGTTCTTAGTCCCAGTGCGAAGCCTCTCGCGAACCCAGAAGGGCTGCGGACTCAGGGCGAGCCGCGTCGTGAGAGAGAAGCCGGCCCGCGATGGAGCTCGTCGTTACCGGGGTGATCGTCGCTCTCACTCTGGCCCTGCTCCTGTATTCCCGCCGGAGCAAAGCGAAGCCGAGCAGGCTCCCCCCGGGTCCGCCCGCCCTCCCGCTTATCGGCAACTCGCTGCAAATAGATAAACGAGCTCCCGATCGCTCTCTCATTCAGGTAGGTTGTGACTTTTTCCCCCCCGAACCTGCCTGTATATTTATGTCGATCTTGTTTCATTCCCAGAATAGACAGAAAATCAATTATTACTGCGATGCTAAAACTTTATGCGTTTCCTTTAAAAGTAAAGTTGAAAACTGCGTGAAGTAGCGCAAAGTTCCGTAAAGCAGCCAGTGGCCACGTGCAGCCACCTGGAATGCAGGTGTGACAAGGAGTATTTTGAATTTTTGCGATAATTTCCCAGTTTTAACCTGTATTTAAGTTGATTTCAGATTGGAGCCTGTCTGTGTTAACGAGATCCGCGAGCAGATTACTTGGGAACGTGCGGGGGGTTGGTGGGGGGGGAGGAGGCAATCAGAAATTAGTGGAATTTACTGTCCAAAATATTTTCCTCTTCGTCTCTTGATTTTGAGCATAACTTGCCTTTACGTATTCCTGTTGTACACGCAATACTGAAACCCCAAGACAACACACACACTCACACTCTCATACTCACACTCTCACACTCACACTCTCACACACACACACTCACACACACACACTCACACACTCTCTCACACACACACACACTCACACACTCTCACACACTCTCTCTCACACACACACATTCACACACACACTCTCACTCACACTCTCTCACACACACACACACACTCTCACACACACACACACTCACACACTCTCTCTCTCTCACACACACACACACACACACACACACACACACACACACACACTCACACTCTCACACTCACACTCTCACACACACACACACACACACACACACACACACACACACACACACACACACACACACACCACACACACACACACACACACACACACAACGCTGGAGAAACTCAGCAAGTCAGACAGTCCCAATGGACTGGCAGATCATTTATCTTTGATCCCCACCGGACACTTGGGGGTGGGGGCAGCACTTCTGGTGAATGGGGCTTGCCGTGGCCATTCCTGGGCGACTCGCCCACCTTCGGTCCCCGCCAGACACTCAGCTCCCCCCCACCCGTGCCTCCAAGGAGCTGTGTGCAGGCAAAAGCGGCTCCCGCCGGCACACCGCCTCGACAGGCCAGCTGAACCGGGTGAGGGAGGGTAGCCGGCGGCCTCGGATGCCGGTGAGATGGGGGGGGGGGGGGGCCTGCCTGAGCTCCGGCGGACTGGGCGGATGAGACCGGCAGTGAGATTGGGCGGCCGGGACGGTTGTACTGCAACTCTCCGTGGTCGGAGCGAAGCGACGGAAGATGTGGCGATCATTCACCGCAACCCAGCGTGTGAGGCTTGTTCGTACCACTGGTCCCGGACTCCCGGACTTCAGAGCGGGAAGCTACCCCGGCACAGCGGTCTTTCCACTTCAAAAACTCTCCCGTTCAGCTTTCCTGTCATCGTCTGACACGCCGGACAACCAGCACTATAGTGTAGAGTCAGGGGAGTGTGGGGAGAACAAGATGTGGGAATAATATTAGACGGCCATGATAGCCTCACTGGAACAGCTCTTGATGCTGCGTGGTGCCTGGACCCCGGTGAAAGTTGGAGGTCATTACTGAATTAAGCTTTTCGTATTCTCCGCTCCCGTGCGAGAGCTCACCGGGGCGAGCGCGCCTGGATTAGGAGCCTGAACACGCCCCCAGGATATCACCGCGTCAGGAATATCTGGGTCTCTCCATGCCTCTCTGGTTTCTGTGGTGAAGTAGTGTTTGTCTTCTTGGGTGTCTGTTTACCCATGGCATCCTGTGTGTTGGTGGGGGGCGGGAGGACTCATTCCTTCTTTACATAATCTGCAAAAGTCCCCATTTCCTAACAGCTGTCCACCTAGCAACACAGATTTTTAAGAAGTCCCGAAGTCTTTACTCATTTTTTTTGGTTTGCAGAGCTGACAAAAGAGTCCAAAGACCGTCGGAAGCTTTGAACCTGGGGCAGCAGGCTTCGTGCACGTTGCCAGCTCCTTTGAGTGGCAGAGCTGGGCTCAAAGCGCCCGAGCTGGAGAAGGAATCAGGCAAACAGATGCAGTTTACGCCGGCCCCCCTCACCCGCGGCCAAATAGCAACTTACACAACCTCTCCAGATGTAGTAATGGGGGGGACAAAGAAATGGCAGACCAACTTAGTACATACTTTGCTTCAGTCCTTACACCTGCAGAGATCCCTGAGCGTCAGGGAGCAGGAGTGAGAGCCATTGCTATTACAAAGGGAAACGTGCCAGGCAAACTCACAGGGCTTAAGGTGGACAAATCACTCGGGCCAGATGGACAGCATCCCAGAGTCCGGAAAGAGGGTGCTGAACAGATGCTTTCAAGAATCACATGGCCCTGGGGAGCTAGAAAATTGCAAAAGTCACTCCACTCTTTGAGAAAGGAGGAAGACAAAAGAGAAGAAATTATAGGCCAGTTAGCCTAACCTCAGTGGTTGGGAAAGTGTTGGAGTCTGTAATTAAGGATGAGGTTTCGAGGTACTTGGAGACTGATGACAAAATAAATCAAAGTCAGCCTGGTTTCTGTAAAGGGAAATCTTGCCAGACAGACCTGATGGTATTCTTCAAAGAAGTAACAAGCTGTCACAAGGGGGTGTTGGGAATGGACCCAACTGCAGGACACAGACACTGAATTACTCAGAACAGGATGGGACTGGTCGTAGACTAGGCTAGGGAAGCAGGACCAGGACGAGGGACTGGGAACAAGGAGCCTGGGCATGGACTCCGAGCCCGAGACTGGACAAGGGCTCAGAACCTGGGTCTTGACTTGGGCTCGGACCCCAAACCAGGCAAAGACGTGACGAGGCCTGGGGTCTTGGAGCTCGAGGCTTGAGGCTTGGGTTCTTGGAGCTCGAGGCTTGAGGCTTGGGTTCTTGGAGCTCGAGGCTTGAGGCTTGGGTTCTTGGAGCTCGAGGCTTGCATAACTCGGAGGCTGGAGCTTGGAAGCAGACTAGGAACTGTACATCAACATAGAGCAGGGACTTCTCCTTCAACAAGCCGGGACTCATCTTTAACAAGACATTAACGTGAGACTGGATAGTACGTAGACATAGAGCCAGGACTTCTCCTTCGACAAGCCAGGACTCAACTTTCACTCAACACCAAGGTGGGGCAGGACCATCCGTCGGGTAATGGCAGAACGGCCTGACTTACCCCACGGGGCGAGGACAGGAAGAGACAAACACCGAAGAAGGACAGACAGTTCCATCTCTGCATCGGGGCTGCTCCGAGTAGCCATTACGGCCGGCAACCTTGGCTGGCTACGGAAACAACCGGATCCGTACCTAGCTCGCAGTGGCTGACGGCCACCCAGCTGGCCCGGGAAACGGCCAAATCCATACCGCAATGACAGCTCCGACTACTGACAGCAAGGCTCCCAGAAGCCATGGTTCTCCAACGCAGCCTAAAATGGCAAGTGGCCGCTCTAGCCTTCA
The DNA here is from genome assembly GCF_048418815.1 of Hemitrygon akajei. Lineage (NCBI taxonomy): Eukaryota > Metazoa > Chordata > Chondrichthyes > Myliobatiformes > Dasyatidae > Hemitrygon > Hemitrygon akajei. Next base: position 31,784,060 of record NC_133148.1, read on the forward strand.
ACCGGCCGTTTGCTCCCAGGGAAGCTTGACAAGACAACCCCCCCACCTCCCCAACCACACTCAACCCCAGGGCCACTCATATTCCCAGCCCCAGGATAAGCATCAGGTGCTTATGGTGAAGTCCAACCAAAACAAGGGATAGTCGGAGGACCCGGAGTCCACGAACTGGATCGTGAACCAGAATGCGGACCCGACCGGACCATGACACAAGCAGAGTGGACAAAAGAGGGGCAGTGGATATCACTTACTTAGATTTTCCAAAGGCTTTTGATAAGGTGCCACACATGAGGCTGCTTAACAAGATAACATCCTACGGTGTTGCAAGAAATATACTTGTATGGATAGAGGAATGGCTGACAGGTAGGAGACAGTGAGTGAGAATAAAGGGGACCTTTTCTGGTTGGATGCCAGTGACAAGTGGTGTTCCTCAGGGGTCAGTATTGGGACCGCTACTTTTCACATTGTTCGTCTTTGATTTAGATAATGGAATTGATGGCTTTGACTCTCTGACAGTGGTGTCTGAAAAGAGGATGCTGTCCAAGTTGCATGCCATCTTGAACAATGTCTCCCATCCACTCCATAATGTACTGGTTAGGCACAGGAGTACATTCAGCCAGAGACTCATTCCACCGAGATGTAACACTGAGCATCATAGGAAGTCAATCCTACCCATGGCCATCAAACTTTACAACTCCTCCCTCGGAGTGTCAGACACCCTGAGCCAATAGGCTGGTCCTGGACTTATTTCCACTGGGCATGATTAACATTATTATTTAATTCTTTATGGTTTTATATTGCTATATTTCTTCACTATTCTTGGTTGGTGCGGCTGTAACGAAACCCAATTTCCCTCGGGATCAATAAAGTATTTCTGTCTGTCTGTCTGTCTTGTGGCAAAGTTTGTGGACAATAAGAAGTTAAGTGGAGGGGTAGGTAGTGCTGAGGAAGCAATGCAATTACAGCAGGACTTAGGCAAATTGGAAGAGTGGGCAAAAAAGTGGCAGATGGAATATAGTGTTGGGGGGTAATGCATTTTGGTAAAAGGAACAATAGTGCAGACTATTATGTACACTTTGTAAATGGGAGAAGGTTTAAACATCAGAGATGCAAAGGGACTTGGGAGTCCTCGTGCAAGACTCCCAGAATTTACAGGTTGAGTCTGTGGTAAAGAAGGCAAGTGCAATTTTGGCATTTATTTCAAGGGGAATAGAATATAAAAGCAAGGAGATAATGCTGAGCCTTTATAAAACACCATTCAGGTTGCACTTTTGGGTCAATAGTTTTAGAACATAGTACAATATAGCACAGTACAGGCCCTTTGGCCCACAATGCTGTGCTGACCCTTAAACCCTGCCTTCCATATAACCCCCCCCCCCCCCCCACACACCTGAAATTCCTCCATATACCTGTCTAGTAGTCACTTTAAATTTTGGGTCCCTTATCTCAGAAAGGATGTTTTATCATTGGAGAGAATCCAGAGGAGGTTCACAAGGATAATTCTGGGAATGAGCAGGTTAATATATGAGGAACATTTGGCAGCTTTGGGCCTTACTCACTGGAATTTAGAAGAATGTGTGGAGATTTCATTGAAACCTACCTAATTTTGAAAGGACTAGGTAAGGTGGATGTGGAGATGATGTTTCCTCTGGTGAGGGTATCCTGAAATAGAGGGCACAGCCTCACAATTGAGGGGTGACCAGTTAGAACAGAGGTGAGGAGAATTTTTTTTAGCCGAAGAGTGGTGAATCTGTGAAATGCTCTGCCACAGACAGCGGTGGAGGCCAGGTCCGTGGGTATATTTAAAGCGGAGATTGGTAGATTCCTAATTGGGGCATCAAGGGATATGATGAGAGGGCAGGTGTATGGAGTTGAATGTATCTAGTAAAGTGGCCACTGGGTGTACCATCCTGGTCTTCTGCCCATCCACTCAAAGGTTCGATGTGTGGTGCATTCAGAGATACTTTTCTGCACCCCACTTGTCTCACATGGTTACTGTCGCCTCCCTGTCAGCTTGAACCAGTCTGATTTGATCTCACCTCTCTCATTTGACATGGTGCTTTCATCCACACAACTGAATGTTTTTTGTTTGTTTTGCGCACCATTCTCTGTAAACTCTAGAGGCGTTTGTACGTGAAAATCACAGGAGATCAGCAGTTTCTGAGATACTCAAACCACCCCATCTGGCACCAGCAATCATTCCACGGTCCAAGTCATTCAGGTCACATTTCTCCCCCATTATGAAAAAACAGCTGAGCCTCTTGACCATGTCTTCAGGCTTTTATGCATTTAATTGATCAGCCACGCGATTGGCTGATTAGGTATTTGCATTAACAAGCAGGTGTACAGGAATACCAAATAAAGTAGCCATTGAGAGTATATCACTAAACCTATATCATTAGTGGATCAAAATCCTTGGAACTTCCTACTGGCATGAGCAGTGAATAGTCTGCCAGAGGAGCTTGGTGGTGGGGGGAGGGGGGGAGTTCAGCTTGAGACCTTGCATCAGAACTGAGAGGGGAGCTGGCTGGTGTAAAGAGGAAAAGAGGAGGGTGGGAGACAAGGGGAGGGATGATGGGTCCATCATGAAAACCAACCTTCCCTCTATGGCAAGGGTTCCCGACCTTTACTTTTAATCCCCATCAGCTTTATCGTTAACTGAGGGGTCTGCGGACCCCAGGTAGGGAGCCCCTGCTCTCTGGCGACACAAAAGAGACAGCAGATAACCCAAATCTGGAGCTACACGCACAAAGCGGGAGGAACTCGAAGATCAGGCAGCAGATAAAGAGTCTCAACACAAAATGGGGACTGTCCGCTTCCCTCCATAGTTGCCCCTTGACCTGCTGAGTTCCTCCAGTGCTTTGTGTGTTCTCCCCTCCCTGGACTCTGTCTACACTTCTCGCTCCCTCAGTAAAGCAGCTAGCGTAATCATAGGCCACCCCCACCCCAAGCATTCTCTTTTCTTCCCCCACCCCCTTCCATCAGGCAAAAGATAGAAGAGATTAAGGATAGCTTCCATCCCATTCTCCTAACACTCCTGAACAGATTATGTTAATAATGAAGTCTTGACTTCACGGTCCAATTTGCCATGGCCCTCACAGCTTATCAGAACCAGAATCAGGTTTAAAATCACTGGGATATGCCCCCAGTCTTTGGGGGTCCTTGGACGTTGCAGCCTTCCTTGTGTCCTTGATGCACTATTGATTACTCCAAAAGACTGGAAGTAGAGTAAATACTGAAAGGCTTTTATTGGCAGTAAAACGGAGCACGTCCGTGCTGGATGACTGCCCTGGACTGTGGGAGGAGCAGTGACACAATCGCCTTTATCCAGGGGTCTGTGGAAGGAGCCGCAGGAGCGGTCAGCAGAGGGGCGCGCCCAGACAGATATACAAGGTTTACCACAGTCCTCATCGTGGCTTCTATGCACCTGCAGGATCACCAGGGATTGGTAGCTGTCCTATGCATCTGGTGTGTGGCCTTCAGGTAGCTCGACTCCTTCAGTCTGGATGAGTCTGCCTCTTTTCACCACCATCCGGCTGCACTTTTCCAGTCCGACTGGCATCCCGATGTCTCTGCTGTACCTTGTCAGGTGGATTAGTGAGTCAATGTCTCTGTCATTTCCAGCAGACAGCTTGATGCCATCCACGTACAGGAGGTGGCTGGTGGTCACTCCTCTCCTGAACCTGCACCCACGTCCACTCTCTGAGATGATCTGGCTGAGGGGGTTCAAGCCTATGCAGGCCAGCAGTGGGGACAGTGCATCACCCTGGTATATTCCACATCTGATGGACACTTGTGCTCTTGGCTTTGAGTTAACTTCTAGCATTGTCCTCCAATGGTCCATTGCTCTTGACGAAGGTCCTTTGCACCTTGTTGACCATGTACAGAGAAAGGCGTTCCAGGATCTGTGTGTGGGGCATTGAGTCGTGAGCTTTCTGGTAGTCAATCCAGGTTGTGCTTAGGTTGGTTTGTCAGGTCTTGGAGTCTTGCATGACCGATTTGTCTACCAGTAGTTGGTGCCTGGAGCCTCTGGTTCCACTACCAGTCCCTCTCCGAGCAGGGCTCAGGAACTTACACATGGGTTCCTTCAGCTTGCTGGCTCTGATGCCTGATAAGAGCTCCCATGTTGTCAACAGGCAGGTTACAGGCCGGCAGTTTGACGGTGTTGCTCCTTTGTGGGAATCCTTCATTATGAGGACCGTCCTTCCTTGAGTTAGCCAGTCAGGGTGGAAGCCTGCTTCAAGCTGCTGGTTCATTTGAGCTACAAGCTGTGTATGTAATGCTGTTAGTTTCTTCAGCCAATAGGCGTGGATCATATCAGGCCCTGGTGATGTCTAGATCTTCATATTTGCTCCCCGTTGCTGGACATTTATTGCTGTGATGGTGACTGGTTCTTCCTCTGGGAGACTGCAGAGGCTCACTTGTGGGTCTTTCAGCCACTGGGCACTGGTGTTGTGTGATGCTTCTCTCTCCTATACACTCTTCCAGTACTCCTCAGTTGCTGTTTTGGCACTTGTTGCTCTGGAAACGTGCGAATACTTTCCCTGGTTCTTTGGAGAAGAGGGCATCCGTTTGCCTGGCTTCCACGTCCCTAGGTGTGCCTCTGCAGTCTGGTAACCAGAGCTGTTAACCATTGCTTGGCTGCTTCCAGGGCTTCAGTTATGGACATGCCTCTGTACTTCCTTAGTAACAGAGGTAAGTCTTTGGTCTTCCCATCTTTCTGCAGCTCAGTTAGTCTGCTGACCTCCGCCCTTATGGTTTTCATCTTAGTCTGATCGTCATCTCCACAGGGAGTGGCTTATAACAGCACTCTCCACTGTATTTCATTTTGTCGCCCAGCATTTCTAGGACTGCTGCAGCCGATGCAGCAGCATTGGTGTCAGTCGTGCTGCAGTTGTGAGTAGAGCTTCGTTGGCTGCTTCTAGCATGCTGACTGATGGAATTTTATCACCTGGGGAACCGAGTTCGTTGATTGACAGTCGCCAGTTTAGCTATGATCCTCTCTCTGATTGCACCGGCCAGCATCGATATGCCCGGAGGTGAGACCCGAACTTGCATTTCCCTTGTGCAAGGTGATGCATCATCTGTGAGTCGTGGAGGTGGGGTTTGAACTCGCGTTCCCCGATGGTAGCGGTTCTGCGGTGATGTTGCCGCGGTGCAGCACGATTGTATGTCTTCCAGTTCAAGGTGTGGTAGCAATCCTCTGTGGACAATGTTTGATCACAGGGTAACCCGTTGTTTTGCCGTGAATGTCGGCTTCGTTGTCGCCGGAGTCCCCACATGCGCTTGATGTATCCTCTTTCATGTGGGTTGCTGTTAAAGTTGCATTCCACTAATTCCACGTTGTCCAGTCTCGTCCATTTATGGTTTGTTCCGGTAGCCAATTTCCCACCAGATGATCCCAGTTCCCCTACCATTGGACGGATCTTGTTAATCCAGGCGGTGTCGGAGCCGGCGTGACTCTTCGTGTTCTTGTCACTCTCATCTGGAGGGTTTTTGTGGGCAGATGTAGCACAGGCGCAAGGGGGTCCAGCCCAAGACCCCTACCAGTGCAGGGAACTTTTAATATAAATATTTAAAAAGTTCAATTAAATTAGTGCAAAAAGTCGTGAGGTAGTGTTCCTGGGTTCAATGTCCAGTCAGAAATCGGATGGCAGAGGGGAAGAAGCTGTTCCTGATTGTTGAGTAAATGCCTTCAGGCTTCTGTACCTTCTCCCTGATGGTATCAATGAGAAGAGGGCATGTTCTGGGAGATGAGGGTCCTTAATGATGGATGCCACCTTTTTGAGGCACCATTCCTTGAAGATGTCCTGGATTTGCCTACCTACGGCACACTTTCTCTCTAACTGTACCTTTCATTCTGCATTTCTCCTTATACTAACTTTTTTCAAAAGTGTTGCTGCCTCAGAAATTTTTTTATTTATGATAGACCACTTGAAGCTGAACAAAATACAACTTCAGACAATTCGTATCATGTAGGAGTTTGGTGAAACAAGAAATTAACTTTTATTGAATATAATGCATTTAATTACATAACAGTGCTGACGCTTTGCACCAGTTCAACTGATCTAAAAAAAATTTTGTTAATGATGTTCATTTGTACTCAGTGTCTGAGGCCTCTCGCCTAAGTGTCCAACAATAACCACCCAGCATTGATGGATTCCAGTTGCCCTGGTACCATTTCTCCTTGACCGAAACCTTTCACCGTGCTCGTCACCAACAGCACCAAGATTTGCATGGGAGAGCTCTAAATGGGAATGCAGAAAATGAATCTTTAGTGACATGTTGCACGTATGCTAGAAGCATGTTGTCAGCCAGCTGCACGTAGTTTGGTGCTCTGTAGTTGCCAAGAAAATTTTTAACAACATCCTGGAAAGCCTTTCATGTGATTTTCTCCTGTCCCACTAGAAGTTCTTTGAATTGCCTATCGTTGATGATCTGTTTGACTTGTGGATCAATAAAAATGCCTCCCTTAATCTTTTGCATCGTTTACTCTGACTTGAATTATGAATTGAAGTAATATAGGCGATATTTTAAAAAATGGTGTGTGACGGGGAAATTTCATGGTGACTTTCATGATCAGCAGCCTAAGAATCAATAAGATACACCCATAAGTATTCAGGAAGAAAACGTTTGTTGTTCAGTGTTATGTTTAGAATGATCTGTGTGGATAGTCTGTCTGTAACCCTGAATTCTTTATGAATTTGTTTCCTTTAGTAAAATGTGATTTAACAAAATGAACTCCTAAGTTGCTTTGCTGGTTTGAGTGAAAAAACTTACAAGTGTGTTTGTGTTATCAGGAAACAAACTATTTTCTTTGATGATAGGCAATTTGTTTTATGGCTGGAGGGGATGTTTTGATTAACAGGTGGAAACCAGAGCCGGATTAAGCTAGTGTGGGCACTGTAGCATATGTTATAAAGGGGCCCTAAATTTAAAAAATGCACTTAAATATTAAAACATAAATTATTTACTTGCATTGCAAAGTAATTCAATATTTTCATTTGCTATACAGCCAGATAATATGACAAATGTCTGACACTTCAGTAATAGTATTACTTACATGTAGGTATCAATTTCAAATGTCAGAAGTAACAAAGCTACGATTTAAAAGTTAGATTTTCTAGATTTAGCATGAGCAAACTTGTTGGTGATACTGGAAATGTCTATTTCATGCAGAAGTTCACGTTCACTGCTCATTAGAGTGAGATTGTTCAATCTGTTTCGACCCGTGGTGCTCCTTGGTTCATTTTTAATCCTTTTCAGTTTTGAAAATGAGCGTTCTCCACTGCAGTTGGTAACGATGAGTGACAAATAGATGCGCAAGGCATTTTCTACGTTTGGAAAACATGACTCCAAAGAATTGTCAGTTATCAAACGGTACAGCAGTAACTCTGCAAGTCCTTGTTTGGCACCAATATGAGAAGCAAGATTAGTTTTCAACAGTTCAGTAAACTGCTCAAGTTCTTTGTTAAGACTTTCTTCCAGATCTTCCGGATATGATTTCATAAGATTTGATGACCTCTTTATCAATTTATCAATGACCTCAGGTGTAAACAACTGTAACTGATGAAGGAATCCAAAAACATCATTCACCTTTAGATAAGCTTTCTGCCTTTTTGACAGGGCAGAAAGCCAGCTGTCAATAACGGCAAGAAATGTCCAGCTTTTAAACTTCTGAGAAGATTCAACAAGTGGATCAAGAGTGCTGGAACCACTGGAATCATCATACGCGCGATTTTGCTTGTGTTTTCTTCGAGTTTGCTGTTGATAATCTTCACACTTAGTCAGATCCTTGGCTTTTTGCTCAATGGCTGAAAAAGTAGACCGCATAGCTTGAATATATCCATGCAAGGATTCATAGAGCGCACAAACTGTGTTCAAGTCTTGGCCAGAAGATTGCAAAGAAGCACTGGTCATTTGAAAACGCTGTAATACTTGATCCCACGGTATGACCATTATTCTTGTTTCCGACTTCATCATGGTTGAAGGTAGTCCACGAGCCTGTTGTCGACACTCTGCCTTCTGATCATTATTATTTTAAATGTCATCCAAGACTAGTTTTATTGCAGAAAGGCTGAGTAAAAGTGCTTTTGTTGCATCTGCACGAGCTGACCACCTGGTACCTGACATTCTTTTCACAACGGGCAAATGAGCACCACCATCAGATAATGCAGCAGAAAGGAGATCCCACCGATAAAAAGAAACAGAAAAAAATGTGTACAGACGTTCTATAAATTGATAGAAAATTAATGCTTCTTGACAACACATTTTCCAACCAAATTTAGTGAATGCGCAAAACATGGAGTGTAATCCGCAAACTCGCTCAGCTCTTTAATCCGTGCTTGTAAGCCACTGTACTTGCCACTCATGTTGCTGGCATTGTCATAACTTTGACCACGGCAGTCTTTTATATCAATGTAATTTTCCCTTAAACAGTCAAGTAAACTTTGAGCGAGCTGTTCAGCACTATGACCTTCCATATCCAAAAACTTCACACATCTTTCAACTGGTCCAGACGGCAAAACATAGCACACAGTCAAAGTCAGCTGGTCCACATTAAATATATTTGGAGCAGAACCCAGATATGAAACAGAATAATACTTGTATTTCCTCACTTCACCGATAATGTGATCCAGTATGCTGGATCCAATCAGATTGATGAATTCCTCACATGTTGTTTTAGATAAGTATGATTAATGTCCCCTTCCTTGGTTTGCGTGAGCATTTATATGCTCTGCCAGAAAAGGGTCAAACTTGACCAGTAATTCTAACAACCCCAAGTAATTTCCGTTATGTGGAGAGCCAACAGTTTCAGCACTACCATGAAATGAAAGGCCTCGTTCTGCTAAAAACTTCACAACTTCAATCATTCACTCTAGAAGGGTGTGCCAATACTTTTGTTCAGTCTCCATTTCTTTCACAAGGTGGGACCAACACATTTAGCGACACAAAACTCAAAGTCTATCTTTCTTTTTAAGTCTTTTTATTGATTTTCAAACAAAACATAGTAACAAAGAAATACAGAGAGATTAGGAATACATAGTTAATAAAACAGTATATACAAGTATAAACTATTGATACTTGTTTATTGATACAAGTACAAATTATTGATACATTGGGAGATGTGCTAAGCCTCCCAAACTCGTCCTGTATTTACATTGTAGGAAAAAAAACCCAAATTTAAAAAAAATTAAAAAACTAACTGGCTTGCAAACTAAACTAAAAAAAAAGCTGGGCTATTATATTATAACAGATATAACCAGTAGTGTCAATAACTCTGCTCCTTTATCCAAATATTTAAGGGTAATAAAAAAGGTTCGGGAAAGGTCAATTTAGCTCATATGAAAGTGTTGAATAAATGGTCTCCAGGTTTCTTCAAACTTAATCGAAGGGTCAAAAATAACACTTCTGATTTTTTTCTAAATTTAAACAAGATATAGTTTGGGAAAACCATTGGAAAGTAGTTGAAGGATTCATCTCTATAGAATGGATCTTCTAGCCATTAATGCAATCGTCCGATGAGCTGATGGGGATAAGTAACTGTTATCCACCATTGGTAAGCCAAAAATTACAGTAATAGGGTGAGGATGTAAATTAATACTCAAAACTGATGAAATAATACCAAAAATATCTTTCCAATATTTCTCCAAAAAAAGGCAAGACCAGAACATGTGAGTCAAAGAGGCTGCTTTGGAATGGCATCTATCACAAATAGAATTAATGTGTGGTAAAAATGAGCAAGTTTGTCTTTAGACAAATGGGCCCTATACACCACCTTAAATTGTATCAACGCGTGTTTAGCACATATAGAGGAAGAGTTAACTAAATGTAAATTTTTCTCCCATTTCTCTATAGATAGGGAAAGTTGAAGTTCTTTTTCCCATTCGTTCTTAATTTTATCTGACATACCTGGCTGCACTTTCATGATTGTATCATAGTCTAATCCGATCTTGTATGTTCCTGAGCTGATTCAGACTACCTAAAATCAGGAAAAAAATTGAGGAATCGTGAACTGGGTCACACAAAACGGTTGCGTCGCACATTGTGGCAGGCTCAGTGCGGCGGCGCATTGTCCCGCGGCTTGGGAGCGTGAGAGATAGCACAAAGGTCACCGCGACACGCCAGGGAGCCAACCCACACCTGCACACACATATCATGCAGCATGCAGCTCCCCCAACATGAAAACAGCAGTGTTGCCAGATTGCCGTGAGAATACGGTGAGAGATGCTGATTTCACCAGACTGCAGCTTGCAAGCATTTAGTGCGGGGCCCTTGAAAATACGGGGGCCCTCAAAAATGCGGGGCCCATAGCAAATGCTACTTCTGCTGCTAGGTTAATCCGGCCCTGGTGGGAATAGGCTGGAGCTTTCAAAGATCAGATGTGAAAATGAGATAAGGATGAAGATAACAGAGGAATGTAATGTTATGCAATGGTGTCACCCAATCACTGTTCTTTGTGGAAAAAAAAAGTATTAAAGTGCTTTGGCATCAAACATCAAACAGAACATCAAAGCTATTTTTCCCTTGCAAGTAAAAATAATAAATGCACCTCATAACTTGATACACTCTGAATCTGTGATGATGTGTTATTGTACACTAGAAGACCTAGTTGAACATTTCACGACAACAGCATGCAAAACCAAACTCTTCACTGTATCTCGGTACACGAAATGATAGTAAACTAACTCCAGTACCAGTTCTGCCATTAGTGAATGCCTCTGCAGTATTCCAGGAGACACTGACCACACCCCCACCCCCAACCGTCTCTTTGTTCTTCCAGCTGGGCAGAAAGTATGGCCCCGTGTTCACCGTCTGGCTTGGCCCACGTCCTGCGGTGGTGCTGTGCGGCTTCGAAGCCGTGAAGGAGGCCCTTGTCAACCAGGCAGAGGATTTTGGAGCCAGGGGCACAGTTCCCTCCATCAGGAAAGTCACGAGAGGATACGGTAAGAAGTGGCCTGAGACGGATCCCGTGACCCCTGACCCGATAACAACAAAAACTTCCAGTTAGATTAAGTTGCAAAAGGTGTTTCACAGACAAGTTATCAGAATAGTGCAAACAAAATATAATTTCAAAGGCAAAAGTAAAAGTTAAATTAGCTTTTATGTACATTGAAACTTTGAAATTGTCAGGGTTTGCACTGGCAAATGAGTGAACCCAGTTGCAGAGGAATGATAGACTCCCATGTAGAGTCAGAAATGAGAGATTATACATAGGAATTGCAACATATGATCAACACGTACAAAAGCTGGATGAACTCAGCAGGTCGGGCAGCACCCGTGGAAACAAGTAGTCAACGTTTCGGGCTGAGACCCTTGGTCAGGACTGAAGAAGGAGGGGGCAGGGGCCCTATAAAGAAGGTGGGGAGAGGGTGGAAGGTGCCAGGTGAAAAACCAATCAGAGGAAAGATCAAGGGGTGGGGAAGCAGGGAGGGGATAGGCCGGAGAGGTGAAGGAGGAATGTAAGGGGAAAGCACTATGGGTAGTAGAAGAAGACAGAATCATGAGAGAGGTGATAGGCAGCTGGAGGAGGAGGCAGAGTGAAAGTGGGATGGTGGAAGGGAGAGGGAGGGAATTACTGGAAGTTGGAGAATTCAATGTTCATACCAAGGGGCAGGAGACTACCTAGACTTTATATGAGGTGTTGCTCCTCCAACCTGACTTTGGCCTCATCGTGGCAACATATCATTGGTGGCTCAACTGAGCAACACCATGAGACAAATCGTTCTCCAAACAAGGAACCTGCGATTATCGCTAATCAGGTGTCTGTTTGAACAGTCCAAGTAACATGGAATTCCTGAGCCTATCAAAGTGCACTTTACATTGTTAGACAGAAGGCACCGGAGACCGCTTTACAAAGAGTGACTCTCTTGAGAAAAACACAAGGAACTCTTGTGTAGTGGTTTAGGGTACAGGCCACCCAGATTCAATTCCTGCCTCTGCCTGTAAGGAGTTTGTATGTTCTCTTCATGACCGCATGCGTTTCCTCCCACGGTCCAAAAATGTACCAGCTGGTGGGTAAATTGGTCATTGTGAGTTGTCCCGTGATTGGGCTAAGGTTAAATTGGGGAATTGCTGGGCGGTGTGGCTCAAAGGGCCTGAAGGACTGTTCCACACTGTATCTCAATAAATAACAAATAAATAAATGATTAATTATTGTCACTAAACAACAATAAACCAATCCAGGTGCTCTGAAACCCTCTCATCCCTATGCTCTCTGGCGCCCCACAAAGGCCGGAAGAGCTTATTACAGAAATGTGTCATTTGTATCAGGGCCAACACAGTCCAAGATGTATAGGGGCAGCCCTCGTCTGCCAAGCTTCTGGCACCAGTATAGCATGCCCGCAACTGACTACCCATACATTTTTAGAAAAATATATCATCTTACAGTGCCAGGGAGGTTCCGGGTGAGAATTTTAACACTTAAGCATTTGCCGGCATAACATGCAGGGATAAGTGGAAGAAGAACTCAGAGGACTCTAAGTGGAGTCATTGGGCCGCCATCGTGATGGGTTTTTTTTTAAGCAGGCTTTTTTACTTTTACGAGGCCGAGTTGCCTGCTCGACGCTCAACCCAGCACAGATGGAAAGCGTGCAAGGGGGCCGGCTGGATTCGAACTCGGGAGCCTTCGCTCCGAAGTCCGGTGCTGATGCCACTACGCCACCAGCTGGCCTAGGAATAAGTGGACGGAGCAATTAAGATTGGGAATTTAAAGACCAAAACTTTTGAGATGGCAATTGATGTATGGCAGGAAGAGGTTATAAAGATAGGGTGGAGTGGAGTTCATGGTGAGATTTGCAAAGAAAGTTATTTTATTGTTTAATTCAATATCACTAGAAGAACCAGCAGGTATTACACACCTCTGACCTCCTCTAGGTTGCTAAAGAGGGTTGTTCAGGGTTAACAGATTCATGTGTGGGTCTTGACCAGGGAAGGAGGATAGGTTTCCCTCTCTCAAGGTCATCAGTGGTCTATTATGACCAGGATTTCCCACAGTCGCCGATGCTGAGATCAAATCTTTAAATCTTACAGTTGTTAGTCAGCTTGAGTGCCTTGGTGGGATTCGAACTCGTGTCTGTGAGATCAGTTGTCCTCAGTCACTGGGGCACCTTGGTGACTTGTGCTGTCACTTAGCCAATGAGAGCTAGGCAGGAGCATTTTGATTGACTTTTTCTGGGCAGAACGAGGGAGACAAGTTCAATTTCAAGTTTATGATCATTTCAACCATATTCATGTATGCCACCAAACGAAACAATGTTCCTCCAGGCCAAGGTGGACAACATAGCCCATGTAACACACACACACACACACACACACACACACACACACACACACACACACACACACACACACACACACACACACACACACACACTCATCTTTAGTCCCCTCCCACACTAAGTCGCCGTGCATCCAGACAGAACACTTCCTATGGCTCATCAATGAAAACAGGCAAAGACAGAGTCTTACCAACTTTTATCAAAGCAGCCTGGAGAACACTCTGTATCTGGGACGTATCATGGTTTAGTAAGGCATCTGCTCTACACGTGACCACTGAACACAGCAGAACATTGCATTCACAGCTCTGCACCAAACAGGAACCAGCCTCCCCCGACATGAACTGTCTCTGTACGTCTCCCTGCCTCAGTACTGCAGCCAGCATAATCAAAGACACCCCCTCCCACCCACCCTGGACGTTCTCCCTCCCATCAGGCAGATAACACAAAAGCCTGAAAGCACGGACCACCAGGCTCGAGAGCTGCTTCCAGCCCCCTCTATAACACTCTTGAATGATCCTCTTTTACAATAAGCGCCTAACAATCTACCTCATTATGATCTGCACTTTTTCAATAGCTTTCACGCCTCATTGTGTTACTGTTTTACCTCATTCTACTTCGATGCACTGTGCGATGATGTGATGTGTGTGAAGAGTACGCGAGGCAAGCACTGTATCACGGGTACAGTGAAAGTACGATTATTACCAACGCATGCATACAGGATAAAACTCTGAGATTGTCCTCCCACGGGCAGTCACGAAGCCAAGAAACACCATGGAACCCTTTCAAGAAAACATTAAGCACCCAAGGCACGAAAAAGAAGATCAAAATTGCGCAAATATCAAGAAGCAAGTGACACACATTGAATATCAAATATCAAACCAGGAGCCCAATCGTGCTCAGTTTAATTCAGTTCAGTATCGCTAGCGCTACCATTCTTTGCCAAAGCGCCCCAGTCCGCCTCGATCGCCCTAAGCAAGCTACTCAACGCCAGCAAAAAAAAAGCAACTGGAATCCAGGAACACGTGCAACGTGAACTTAATGGCTCAATGGCTTAATCGGAGAGAAGCAATGGAGTCGATCGTGGGCTCACTCCCTTGACGCCTCATTCAAAGAGAATTGAATTGAATTGAGTTGACTTTATTACTTACATCCTTCACATACATGAGGAGTAAAGATCTTTACGTAACATCTCCATCTAAATGTAATTTGTAATAAATAGCATTTACAACAGGACGGACAATATAACATAGAAATACAATTGTATCAGCGTGAATTAATCAGTCTGAAGAAGCTGTCCCTGAGCCTGTTGGTCCTGGCTTTTATGTTGTGGTACTGTTTCCTGGATGGTAGCAGCTGGAACAGTTTGTGGTTGGAGTGACTTGGATCCCCAATGACACTCTCAATGCCTCAATCGGAGAGAAGCAATGGAGTCGATCACGGGTTTGTGCCCTGAAGGCGTCAATTGGAGAGAAGCAACGGAGCTGATCACGGGCTTGCTCCCCGTCTCCAGGCTTTCAGGCCTCCAGGCCGGACGCTCCACACCAAACCTCACCGGACTCCCTTGAAGAAAGCAAAGCACCGAATCACTCAGTCGAACCCAAAACACACCATCAAAATGTAAATCACAGGTTCCAATTGCAGGCAGAATCATTTTTGAAAGAAGCAGTAGTTTTGTGAATCTTCTGCATGACGTCGCCATTGGTTCTGTTGTTCACTGGCGCATCTGGACTGTACGTATGCCAATAATAAACAGACACCAATACCCTTGGAATACCCTTCTCCTCTTCCCTCCCTTGTTTCCTCCTGCTCATTTCCACCCTCCCTTAACTCATTCCTTTCCCAACCTTCTGCCCCTCCCCTGCTTCTCTAACCCTCCCACTACCTTCCTTCTTGGGATGCCCGGACCCAATTGCTTCATTTATTCTTTGCCCCTTGCCCTCAGGGTCCAAGTTTCCACTGACCTGGGCACCGTGCTATCAGGAGGGAGGGCTTTATCACTGATGTGCGCACAGGAGCTGAGGCTGACTTCTTTGGATGGGTGTTTGGCCCAAGGCGTACGTTGTAACATGTGCCCTCTCTTACCTGTTGAGCGTCTGCATGGAATGCCTCAGCGTGCAGCCCTAGGCTCTGGGATCACTTCTCCTCAGGTTAATGAAGGGGATGAGCAAACTCTAGAACATCAATCTAGACCAGGGATTCCCAACCTGGGGTCCAGAGAACCCTTGGTCCATTGGCATAAAAAGCTGTGACCTGACCTAGAGTGAGACGGATTGGCGGAAGGTCAATTCCCCACCACTTCAAGTGAACTTACCAAGGGGGACAACAAAATATCTGCTGGAGAAAGTTAGCCTTGAAAGGCCTCAATAGAGTGGACGTGCAGAAGATGTCTCCTATAGTGTGAGAGTCTAGGACCAGAGCGCACAGCCTCAGAATAGAAGGACATTCCTTTAGACCAGGGATGAGAAGGAATTTCTTTAGCCAGAGGGTGGTGAATTTGTGGAATTCATTGCCACAGGTGGCTGTAGAGGCCAGGTCATTCGGTATATTTAAAGCAGAGTTTGATATGTACTTAGTTAATAAAGGGCGTCAATGGTTAGGGAGAGAAGGCAGGAGGATGGGATTGAAAAGGAAAATAAATCAGGCACGATCGAATGGCATAGCAGACTCGATAGGCCAAATGGCCTAACTCTAGTCCAATGTCTTATGGTCTTACAGGTCGAGCAGCACAAGCAAAGAACTGTTGAAATTCAGGACAAAACTCTGCATCAGTACAGTACCAAGATGAGCTACGTGTAGGGCTGGTTTTGGAGCCCGTTCCTGAAGGTGAAAGGTCAGATTCTGCCAAACAGCCAATCCTACCCCGGCTGCTGGTTGGTTTTCCCAGAGCAATACTGGACATAAACAGGCCCTTCAGCCCATCTGGTCCATGCCAACCCAGATGCTCATCCAAGCTAGTCCCATTTGGCCACGTTTGGCCCACATCCTCCTAAACTTTTCCAATCCCTGTACCTGTCCAGCAGTCCTTTAAAAGTAGTCATTGTAGTTGCCTCAACCATGTCCACTGGCAACCCACCGAATATACAGACCACCCTCTGTGATTTAAAAAAAAATACCCCTCAGATTCCTATTAGGTTGAGGTTCAGAATAAATTTACTATCAAAGAGCATCTATGTCAGCATGTACTACCCTGAGATTCATTTTCTTGCAGGCATTCATGCAAAAACAAATAGAGTCAATGAAAGGCTACAAAGACTGACAAACCACCAGTGAGTGAAAAACAAACTCTGCAAATACAAAAATCACAAATAAAGTAATTCAATCATTAATTTTTGGGTGGGTTTTGCCTATGGTGTTAATCAATTCTGTGATGGCGCGTGGCCAAGTGGTTAAGGCGTTGGTCTAGTTATCTGAAGGTCGCTAGTTCGAGCCTTGGCTGAGGCTTCGTGTTGTGTCCTTGAGCAAGGCACTTAACCACACATTACTCTGTGACGACACCGGTGCCAAGCTGTATGGGTCCTAATGCCCTTCCCTTGGACAACATCGGTGGTGTGGAGAGGGGAGACTTGCAGCTTGGGCAACTGCTGGTCTTCCATTTTTAAATTGGAAACTTTCCAAGGTGCAAATCCACAGTCTATCGAGACCAATGGAGGCCTACACAAGCAATAATTAATTCATTCATTGATTAATATCATAGATAGATAGATAAATAAATAATACTGAGAACATGAGTTGTAGATTCCTTGAAAGTTCAGGGTTGGGGTGAGTAAGGTTATGCACACCAGTTTAGGAGCCTGATGGTTGAAGAGTAGTAACCGTTGTTCAAGTTCAGAGCAACACAGATTGAGGGAGCTCCACATAGATGCTCCAACTTGGTCAACAGAAGGGCGAGGGAAAACCCCAGAAAATCTCCCTGCCCTGTCTAGCCATCTAGGGGGGAACCGTTTCCATATCTCTGTGCCTCTGACCCCACAGAGAATGCCTCTCTGAGTCACGCCACGCTCTCTGTCGTCCCGCCCTACAGGGATCGCCAGCAGCAACGGGTTTCGATCCCGCCAGCTTCGCAGCTTCGCCATCTCGGCCCTGAGGGACTTTGGCAATGGCTCCAAGAGCCTGGAGGATTTCATCCGGCAGGAAGCGGAGTGCCTGGTGGAGATCTTCAAGAAGAGTGGAGGTTAGTTGTTTCTCTCACTGTTATATTAATGCCATTGGCTGTAGGTTCATGTGCACCATCCTTCTTTCTATTAGCCCTTATGCCTCTGGTGTTTAAGGCAGCAACGAAGGTCCTCCCTCTCTGGTGGCGTTCCCAGCTTCCTTCCTCGTGTCAGTAGCTTCCTCTCGGTTTTCGCTACTGTCAGTCACACAAGTCCCGGGTGGAGACTCAGGAATACTGTCGCACTCAGATGTAGAAGGAATCTTCATTGCTGTTTCCATAACAATTTTGTTTTATCAGTCAGGGTTGTTAGCCCTGAGCTGAACCCCCAAACCTGGACCACTCTTAGTCTGACCTCTACCCTTTGACCTGTCTGGCATGGGCCCTTTCTCCAGCCAACACAGCTCTCTGGGTCATTGAGGCACACAAGCCCCTAAGCCACGACCAGGTTGTGCTCCTCTTAGAGATTGTCCCCAGGACACAGCATCCACTGCATGGGCTGAATGGCCTACCTTACAAGGACTTCCACATGGGATCTGGGCTTTATAGGTTTTTCGTTTATTTGATTTATCGAGATACAGCACAGAAAAGGCCCTTCCAACCCTTTGAGCTGTACTTACCAGCAGTCCCCCAAATTAACCCTAGCCTAATCACAGGACAATTTACAATGACCAATTCACCTACCAATCGGTCCGTCTTTGGACTGTGGGAGGAAACCGGAGCACCCGGAGGAAACCCACGCAGTCACGGGGAGAATGTACGAACTCCTTACAGGCAGAGGCAGGAAGAGGGTTACATAAATCATGGTACAGAAAACCCCCTCACCCTGTGATGTCATTGCAACCTTTTAACCTACTCCAAGATCAAAGAGGTTCTTGATTAGTAAGGGCAATTAAGGATACGGGGAGAAGGCAGGAGAATTGAGTTGAAAGGGTTAACAAATCAGCCGTGGTGGAGTGGCAGAATAGACTCGATGGGCTGAATGGCCTAATTCTGCTCGTATGTGTAATGCTCTTATGGACTCAGTCTTCAATGGTTCAATGGCTGCATTTAATATCAGAGAATGTTTACTGTATACAACCTGAAATTCTTACTCTTCGCCGACATCCACAAAACAGAAGAAAAACCCCAAAGACTGAATGACAGAAAAACATTAGAACCCCAAAAAAAAACCCTCCCCCTCCCACGGACAAGCAGCAGAGAAGCATCAACCTTCCCCCTCCCCTTACTTGTTCCAACAAAAAGCATCAGCACCCCCCATCACCCACCGTGCAAGCAATAGAAAAGCCGACAGAGAACTTGATCTTGTGTCCATCAGAAACTGCCACCATCTATAACCCAGCACCGTAGTGTGTCACAGGCGCTCTCTCTCTCTCTCTCTCTCTCTCTCTCTCTCTCTCTCTCTCTCACGCTAACAAGGGAGAGAGATATGTCACCACCCCATCCCACCCCCACACTGCGAGGGGTGACCAACAGCTTGGTGTTTCGATGTTATAGAACCATAGAACATTACAGCACAGAAACAGGCCTTTTGGCCCTTCTAGGTTGTGCCGAACCATTTTTCTGCCTAGTCCCACTGACCTGCACCTGGCCCATATCCCTCCATACCCCTCTCATCCATGTACCTGTCCAAGTTTTTCTTAAATGTTAAAAGTGAGCCCGCATTTACCACTTCATCTGGCAGCTCATTCCACACTCCCACCACTCTCTGTGTGAAGAAGCCCCCCCTAATGTTCCCTTTAAACTTTTCCCCCTTCACCCTTAACCCATGTCCTCTGGTTCTTTTCTCCCTTAGCCTCAGTGGAAAAAGCCTGCTTGCATTCACTCTATCTGTACCCATCATAATTTTATATACCTCTATCAAATCACCCCTCATTCTCCTACGCTCCAGGGAATAAAGTCCTAACCTATTCAACCTTTCTCTGTAATTCAATTTCTCAAGTCCCGGCAACATCCTTGTAAACCTTCTCTACACTCTTTCAACCTTATTAATATCCTTCCTGTAATTCAGTGACCAAAACTGCACACAATACTCCAAATTTGGCCTCACCAATGCCTTATACAGACTCACCATAATATTCCAACTCTTATACTCAATACTTTGATTTATAAAGGCCAATGTACCAAAAGCTCTCTTTACTACCCTATCTACCTGTGACGCCACTTTTAGGGAATTTTGTATCTGTATTCCTAGATCCCTCTGTTCTACTGCACTCTTCAGTGCCCTACCATTTACCTTGTATGTTCTACCTTGGTTTTCCCTTCCAAAGTGCAATACCTCACACTTGCCTGTGTTAAACTCCATCTGTCATTTTTCAGCCCATTTTTCCAGCTGGTCTGAAACATCGCTTTTCTTGAGAGTACCCCCGACTCAACAATCAACAGACTCTCCCCCACCCCTAATCAAGAGGGAGAGAGATCGCTTGAGTGGAGAGGCCTCCAACAGCCCGCTGTCTCAATTTGTTGTGACTTTACCACCAATTGAACACTTCCTGTTACTTATAGAACTTCCACTTAAAAAAAAAATGAATAGGATTAGATGTGAAACCTGTTTAGTTAATCTCTTGCCTTGGAATATCCCACGCTCAAGTCTTCTCCCACACCTTTTCTAAGTTACTTTCCCATAACTAAGTTTACCTTGGCACATCTGCTAACCTCGCCCTGACAGACTGCTGACTCGGCCCGAAATGCCAATCAGTTCAGAGAACTCAGAACTCAAGGTGTGTTCCACTTTATTCAAAGGGCTGGCCCTGTTTCTGGTCATTGTTAATCATTGTTAAAGGTGATTGCAACATTGTTAACTGTTTCCTGCTGTGACAAACACGTTTGCTTCAGTGATCAATGGCTGCAAAATATTCAAAGTTATTACTTTGGGGCTTTATTGCGACAACCCCGGTTTAACCCTAACCTCATCACCGGACAATTTACAATTACCACTTAGCCTGCCCGGTACGTCTTTGGGCTCAGAGAAAACCGACGCATTCCACAGTGAGGACGTACAGGGAATCCTTACGGAGGCAACTTGGGGTGGCGTGGTTAGCAAGACGCTTTACAGTGCAGGCGAGCCGGGTTCAATTCCCGCCACTCCCTGTAACCCAAAGGTTGGGGGCGTTGTGGATAGTGTGGAGGGCTGTCAGAGGTTACAGTGGGACATTGATAGGATGCAAACCTGGGCTGAGAAGTGGCAGATGGAGTTCAACCCAGATAAGTGTGAGGTGATTCATTTTGGTAGGTCAAATATGATGGCAGAATATAGTATTAATGGTAAGACTCTTGGCAGTATGGAGGATCAGAGGGTCTTGGGGTCCGAGTCCATAGAACGCTCAAAGCAGCTGCGCATGTTGACTCTGTGGTTCAGAAGGCGTACGGTATATTGGCCTTCATCAATTGTGGAATTGAATTTAGGAGCCGAGAGGTAATGTTGCAGCTATATAGGACCCTGGTCAGACCCCACTTGGAGTACTGTGCTCAGTTTTGGTCGCCTCACTACAGGAAGGACGTGGAAGCCATAGAAAGGGTGCAGAGGAGATTTACAAGGATGTTGCCTGGATTGGGGAGCGTGCTTTATGAGAATAGGTTGAGTGAACTCGGCCTTTTCTCCTTGGAGCGAAGGAGGATGAGAGGTGACCTGATAGAGGTGTATAAGATGATGAGAGGCATTGATCGTGAGGATAGGGCTGAAATGGTTGCCACAAGAGGACACAGGTTTAAGGTGCTGGGGAGTAGGTACAGAGAAGATGTGAGGGGTAAGTTTTTTACTCAGAGAGTGGTGAGTGCGCAGAATGGGCTGCCGGCAACGGTGGTGGAGGCGGATACGATAGGGTCTTTTAAGAGGCTTTTAGATAGGTACATGGAGCTTAGTAAAATAGAGGGCTATGGGTAAGCCTAGTAATTTCTATGGTAGGGATGTGTTCAGCACAACTTTGTGGGCCGAGGGGCCTGTGTTGTGCTGTAGGTTTTCTACGTAAGGAGTTTGTACGTTCTCCCCGTGACCTCTGGGTTTCCTCCCACAGTCCACAGGGTAGGTTTATTGGTCATTGGTTAATTGCCCCATGAGGGCTGAAGGCCTGAGAGGGCTCACTCTGCGCCATATGTCAATAAGATACTGAAATTGAACTCCGAACTCCAGGTGCCCCGAACTGTACGTTCTGTGGTGCCAGGTGAGAGATTGTGATCAACTGCTTTTGAAATCATGAAATCTGATACCATAGAAGATAGTCTTTCAGCCCATGGTTCTTGTGTCTCATGATTACTAAGAAATAAAATTGGCTTGGGTTCAAAAGCCAAAGTGAAAAGGCTTTCAGATAGCAGGGATAGTCTGGGGAATGACACGAAGACACAAACGTGGTCATGAAGAACTGACTCTCGGCAATCTCTAGCTGGTGGCTAATGAAACAAGGAAAACAACCAAATACTTAGTTATTCACCCTTTTCCTGGCAAGCGACCATCGCAGCCAATGGTCTGTAACTTCCCTTTGAGCAGTTCGACGTGGCTGAACCGAGGCAGCGGGCCCATCGCCGAGAGAGAGGGACAGCCGCGGTTCGGTCGACTTAAGCGCCGCGCCGAACCGGGACGGCGGGGTCCAGGCCCCCGGGGCCTGTCGAAGCGGCTGAACCTGACGTTCGGTCGGCGATCTCGGCGCCGGGCCGGATTGGACGTGTCAGGGTGTCGGGGGCCCCGAGGGTCGGGACGGTTCAGCCCGCTGCTCTGCTCTGCGCTGAACGAAGGGTCGGAGGACGGGCTCACCTGGTGGTCTTCGGTTTAGCACGCTACACGCCTGTTTATTGTTCGCATGATTTGTTTTTTCTCTTCCCTCTCTGCACACTGGGAGTTTGAGGCGCCCGATGGGACCCCTCTTCCCTCCAATCAGATTCCTCCTTCTCCAACCCTTGACCTTTCCCACCCCACCTGGCTTCACTTATCACCTTCCAGCTAGCCTCCTACCCCTCCTCCTATCGTTTTATTACCCCTTCCTTACCAGTGCTGAAGAAGGGTCTCAGCCTGAAACATCGACTGTTTACTCTTTTCCACAGATACTTGCCTGACCTGCTGAGTTCCTCCAGCGCTTGGCATGTGTTACCCTGGATTATCTGCATCTGTAGACTTTCTGCTGTTTACCATAAATTACACGTCTGCTTCCATCTTCTATAACTCTACCATACAAAAACGGGGAGCAAACAGGGGTCTACAAACTGGTTCAGAACCAGTAGAGAGGTGTATAATTGAGTCTGATGATAGAACACGTAGAACATGATTAGACAAATGGCTGGTACATATAAGAGGTTAGAATACAAAAACAGGGATGTAATGTGTTGAGGCTTTATAAGGCACTGGCGAGGCCTCGCTTGGGGTATCGTGAGCAGTTTTATGCCCATTTTCTAAGGAAGGATGCGGTGAAGTTGGAGAGGGTTCAAAGGGGGTTCATGAGAAAGATTCCAAGAATGAGAGGCCTATCATATGAGGGTGGGTTGAAGGCTCCGGGCCTGTACTCACCGGAATTCAGAAGAGTGAGGGGTGATCTCATTAAGACCTATCGAATGTTGAAAGGCCTCAATAGAGTGAATGTGGAGAAGATGTTTCCTGTGGTGGGAGAGTCTAAGACCAGAGGACACAGCCTCAGAATAAAGGGACGCCTATTTAGAGTGGAGATAAGAAGAAATTGCTTTAGCCAGAGGGCGGTGAATCTTTGGAATTTGTTGTCACAGGCGACTGTGGAGGCCAGGTCATTGGGTACATTAAAGTCAGAGGTTGATAGGTTCTTGATAATTCAGGGCATAAAGGGATACAGAGAGAAGGCAGGGGAACTGGGGCTGAGAGGGAAATGGATCAGCCATGATGGAATGATGGGCTGAATGGCCTAATTCTGCTCCTATATCTTGTGGTCTTAAAACTGGTTCCTGAGATGGCAGGACATCTTATGAGGAGATCGTAGATTGACTAGATCTGTATATTCAATTGAGATTAAAGTGAATTAAAGACCTTCTGGCAAGGTCTGACAGAAGGAATGCTTTGTGAGTCAAAACCAGGGGTCATGGGGTAAGGTGTCTAAGACAAAGGTGAAGAGTCTGTAGAATTTTTTTTACCACAGAGGGCAGTGGAGACCCAGTCACTGAAAAAGAATCAAGAACGTGAAACATAGATGACTAAACATTGAAAGCACCAAGGTGTATAGGCAGGGGTTCCCAACCTGGAGTCCACGGAACCCTCAGTTCCATGGCATAAAAAGGACCGGGAACCCCTAGTATATAGGGAGAGCATAGTGTTAGAACCTGATGCTTTCATGATCCAAAGATTCTTCAGAAGTCAAGAATGAGGCATAAAATTCATTGCTTACAATCATTTTATTAAATGAGTTCAACCCAGATAAGTGTGAATTGGTTCATGTTGGTAGGTCAAATCTGAAGACAGAATATAATACTAAAGGTAAGACTCTTGGCTGTGTGGAGGATTTGAGAGAACTTGGAGCCCATGTCCATACGACACTCAAAGCTACTGCGCAGGTTGATAGTGTTGCTAAGAAGACATACGGTGTGTTGGCCTTCATCAACCATGGGATTGAGTTCAAGAGCTGTGAGGTAATGTTACAACTATATATAACCTTAGTTAGACCCCACTTGGACTACTGTGTTCAGTTCTGGTCACCTCACTACAGGAAGGATGTGGATACTATAGAGAGAGTGCAGAGGAGATTTACAAGGATGTTGCCTGGATTGGGGAGCATGCTTTATGAGAAAAGGTTGAGCGAACTTGGCCTTTTCTCCTCGGAGCGACAGAGGATAAGAGGTGACCTGATAGAGGTGTACAAGGTGATGTGTGGACATTGATCGTGTGGATAGCCAGAGGCTTTTGTCCCAGGGCTGAGACGGTTAACAACAAGGGGGCATAGTTTTAAGGTGCTTGGAAGTAGGTACAATGGGGATGTCAGGAGGTAAGTTTTTCACACAGAGCGTGGTGGATGTGTGGAATGCACTGCCAGCGACGGTGATAGAAGTGGATACCATAGGGTCTTTTAAGAGGCTCTTAGATAGGTACGTGGAGCTTAGGAAAATAGAGGACTATGTGGTGGGGAAATTCTAGGCAGTTTCTAGAGTAGGTTACATGGTCGGTACAACATTGTGGGCCGAAGGGCCTGTAATGTGCTGTAGTCTAGAGAATGAAAAATGAAGGGAGGAACTGAGAGAACAAAGGAAAGATAAAGGAAAAAGCAGTTGCAGTCATCTCAATCTCAGTCCAGAATTGACAATTAACTCATAAAATAACCACTCAATACACTGGAGGAACTCAGCAGGTCAGGCAGCATCTAACAAAACGAATAAACAGTCGCCGTTTCAAGCCAGGAACCTTCTTCAGGACTGAGAAGGAAGGGGGAAGATGCCAGAATAAAAAGACTGGGTGGGGGGGAGGGGAAGGAGGCTAGCTGGAAGGTGATAGGTGAGGCCAGGTGGGTAGGAAAGGTCAAGTGCTAGAGAAGAAGGAATCTGATAGGAGAGGAGAGTGGAGCGTAGGAGAAAAGGGAAGGAGGAGGGGACCCAGGGGGAAAGCAATAGGCAGGTGAGAAGAGGTAAAAGGTCAAAGTGGGGAATAGAGGAAGGGTGGGGGGTGGGGGGTGGAATTTGTTCACCAAAGGAGAAATCAATCTTTGTGCCATCAGGTTGGAGGGTAGCCATGCGGAGTATAAGGTGCCACTTCTTCACCCCGAGGGTAGACTCAACTTGGAACAATGGATCAGCTCACTGGAACGGGAGTGAGAGTGTGTTAGAAACCTATAAAATACTGATTCAAGTAGCATTACAACTGCTACTGAAAACTGAGAAGATTCTCGAAAAACACAGAAGCAACTGTACCGTAATTTCTGGAAAATTCACTGAACAATTACATACAGCACTCTCGGCAGTCTTAGACATCTACTTATATATTTTTACATCTATATATATATATATATATAGAGAGAGAGAGAGAGAGAGAGAGAGAGAGAGAGAAAACCTAAGACTTTTGCACAGTGTTATAATATTGGTTAAAATAGGAAAGTGCTTGGGAAACTGAAATAAGAGTACTTAGCTCAGTATCAGCTCAGTAATGTGGGTGATTATATAAAACACGAGCAGGCATAAGGAAGGTAAACTACAAGGAAGATAACAATTCCACACCCCAAACCTACAGCAGATATACAGTGTTGTGACACGGCATCAGCTATTGACTGGTAGAGCAAGACCGAAGAAGCAAATGGCCCCTTCCCTTTTCTTCTCCCTCTTTCTCTATCCTACCATTACCCGTCCAACGCTGTCAGCCAATCAGATGCCAGCCATGCTGCACTAGTCCTGCTTGGAATCGTGGGACGTAAAGCCGATAAACGCCCAGGGCCTCCTGACCTGCCCCCACCCCCCCACCTTACTGCGAACAGAGGTAGCCATGAAAATGGTCGATAAATAGGATGCCCACTTCTATTGACCACCTGGCTTCACCTACCACCTGCTAGCTACCCTACTTCCACTACCCACCCCACCACAACCCCCTGTCTTTTTTATTCTGGCGTCTTCCCCCTTCCTCTCCAGTGCTGAAGAAGGGTCTCAGCCCAAAATGTTGACTGACTTTTCATGGACGCTGAGTTCCTCCAGCATTTTGGGTGTGTTGGTTTGGATTTCCAGCATCTGTAGAAGTTCTAGTGTTTGTTCTCTTCCCTGCCGCCTGCTCCACACTGAAGGTCACTCCAGGATCGTCTCTATGGTAACGCTCCAGTGCCGCCAGCCTTACAGCGTTTGAGGTCTGAGGTGGCCAAAGATCTCCACTATTGTCCAGTCCATCGTACCGGGCTCGACACGAGGGGTGCTCTCCTTCCTCACCATTGGCTACTCATTCAACCAGTCTGAATGCCCTTCTTACTCTCTCACCAGAGTCGCCCTTTGACCCCACGTTTCAGCTCAACTCTGCCACGGCCAACATAATGTGCGCCATTGTCTTTGGAAACCGTTTCGACTACCAGGATCCGAAGCTGCTCGCTCTCCTGAGGATGATCGACGAGAACATGAAGGTCATCAGTAGCCCCTGGGGGCAGGTGAGTCCGTCGGCCACCGGCTCCTCTCCTCTGCCTTTACCTGTCCCATCGGCCTCGGGAGATGGAGGTAGAGGGTTGCCCTGGGGAGGGCTGCAGGGGACTCATCCCCCATCTGCTCATGGCACACACAAACAAGTTACCCACCAGTTCACCCAGCTGTTTGAGAGCGTTAGGCCGTAAGATATAGAAGCAGAATTTGGCCCGTTGAGTCTACTCTGCCACTTCATCATGGCTGATCCAGTTTTCCTCTCTGCCCCAATCTGCCTTCTCCCCGTATCCCTTCATGCCCTGACGAATCAAGAACCTATCAACCTCTGCCTTAAATGTACCCAATGACTTGGCCTCCACAGCCGCCTGTGGCGACAAGTTCCACAGATTCACCCCCACCATAGGAAACATCCTCTCCACATCCACTCCATCGAGGAGTTAGCTCCATAAAGTTGTTGACTTTGTTTCCTATATTACAACCCTTAATGAAGTGATAGAGTTGATTCAAGAGTGCATTTTCAATTGGCCAGAGATTGAGAAGGTTAAAATACAAGAGACCTAGACAAAGTAGACGTGGAGAGGATATTTCCAGTCGTGGAGGAGTCTAGGATCAGAGGGCACAGCCTCAAAGCACAAGGATGTCCCATTAGAACAGACAGGAGGAGGCATTTCTTTCACTCGAGGCTGGGAAATCTTTAGAACTCATTGCCACAGACAGCTGTGGAGGAAAAGTCTTTGGGTATATTTAAAGCAGAGATTGATAGGTTCTTGTTTCGGAAGGGTGTCAAAGGTTATGTGGAGAAGGCAGGAGAACGGGGTTGAGAGGGACCATAAATCAGCCATGGGCCAAATGGCCCAATTCTGCTCCTATATCTGTTAGAACAATTTTTTTTGGATTTAGCACATTTACATTTAACAAATGACTTTGGCTACAGTCTCCACATCTGAATATGTATTGCGGATTTAATTTGGAGGGCAGCTCTGAACAATGGGTTCCTAAAAGCTGTGAATCCCAGTACAGACAATGCTGATTAAAACTTGTTTGGACGTCTGTGGTGTGCGTGCGAATCAGGAGGTATGAAGTTTGTGTTTGGTTTCAAAGACAGCATTGTCCATACATGTAAGTATGGAGTTGTCCTTTGATGTTTGGCACATAAAACACCAACCCCAGGTTGGGCCAGGGAGACATTTCCACCGAGAGCGTCTCCATATGATGCCTGCCACACCTTGTTTTGTCGAATAAAGGAGCAGCTTTGTATCTACCAGTAATTTTCTCCAATGACTTCATTCACGCAACAACAATGTCTTATGATGTAAATACAAGTTTCGTCACTTTTTATACAAAACAAATGCATACCAGGTGTTGGGCAATAGACCAGCCACTCACAACTAAGACCTCGTTCTGCCCCACCCGCCAGTAAACCAAAGGCCCGGTTCTCAGCTCACATTAATCACTTCCATCTCCTTTCTAGTTGTATGATCTGCTTCCAAACCTTCTGGACCATCTGCCAGGCCCACACAACAGGCTTTTCGAAAATGCAGATAAAATTAAAAACTTCCTGAGAGAAATGATCCAGCTTCACAAGAACACGCACGCCAAAGGAGAGCGCCAGGATTTCATCGACAGCTTCCTCCTCAGGATGAAGGAGGTAGGTGAAGGAACGGCAGAGTCAGTCAACCCTAAGAGGCCTAGCACAGGACGTGGTTTAATATTAGGCTGTAAGGAAGGGGTTCCCAACTTTTCTTTTTAAACTACGGACCAACAACATTAAGCAGGAAGTGTCCGTGGATCCCAGGTCAGGAAGCCCTGTTATAAGGGGACATAGATGGGAGGTACAAGTGGCTGGCAAGTAACATAACGGTTGGCTTGTGAGGCAGTGCAGAGGAGGTTCACCAAGTTGATTCCAGGGATGAAGGGGTTAAACTATGAGGAGAGACTGAGTCGCCTGGGACTGTACTTGCTGGAATTCAGAAGAATGAGAAGAGATCTTATAGAAACATAGAAAGTTATGAAAAGGATAGATAAGATAGAGGCAGAAAAGTTGTTTCCACTGATAGGTGAGACGAGAACTGGGGGAGATAGGCTCAAGATTCGTGGTGAGTGGACTTGGGACGGAGATGAGGAGGAACCACTTTTCCCAGAGAGTGGTGAATCTGTGGAATTGTCTGCCCAATGAAGCAGTGGAGGCTACCTCAGTAAATATATTTAAGACAAGGTTGGATAGATTTTTGCATAGTAGGGGAATTAAGGGTTATGGGGAAAAGGCAGGTGGGTGGAGATGAGTCCATGGCCAGATCAGCCAGGATCTTATTGAATGGCGGAGCAGGCTCGATGGGCCAGATGGCCGACTCCTGTTTCTTATGTTCTTATCTTAACAATACATTTCACTGCACTTTCCGATATACACATGACAAATAAAGCTGATCTTATTTTAATACCCCTGTAAGGAGATGTCTTTGGCAGTGATCAAGATGGCGGTTGTCAGTCGTGCCAGACGATGACAGGAAACCTGTGCGGCAGAGTTTTTAAACTGGAAAAGCCGTTGCACTGGGGCGGTCCCACTCTCTCGACCTCAAGACCAGTGGTACGAGCGAGGGTCACAAACTGGGGTCTTTTCTCAGTTGCGGTGGATGACCGTGACGTCTCCTGTGCCTTGACATTCCCTTCGCTCTCCGCGGGGCGCTGCAGTACCGCCTTCCTGGCCGCTGGATCTCACTGTAGATCTCATCCGCCCGGTCGCCAGAGCTGGCTTCACACGCTCGGACCGGGATGTTCCTATCTCACCTAGTTGAGCCCGCCTGTTGAGGCGGTGTAATGGGGTGTAACTGCTGTTGTGTGCAAAAGCTGAGTGAGGAAGATGACTTGGTCAGAATTGGTCTGTTGGAAGGCTACTTCTTGAGAGGGATTGTTACTGAATCTCTGGAGACCCTGAGAAAAATTGACTCATGGAGAACAAAAACAGGGAAGATACATTGAACAAACACGAGGAAATCTGCAGATGCTGGAAATTCAAACAACACCCACAAAATGCTGGTGGAACACAGCAGTTCCACCAGCATTTTGTGTGTGAAGATACATTGAATCTGTTTAGAACATAGTTTGGGCCACAATTGAACTGCTGCCCAGGTTTGATCACCTAATTTTCAGGAGGATGTTAAATCCTAGTGAAAATTCTGAAAATACCCCAAAACGTCGACTGTTTACTCTTTCCCATCGACGCTGCCTGGCCTGCTGCGTTCCTCCAGCATTTCGCGTGTGTTGCTCTGGATTTCCAGCGTCTGCAGATCTTTTTCATGTTTGTGGTTCTGAAAAGATTTACTGGAATGGCTCCGGGTGAGGGTTTTGGCTGCGAGGTTAGATTGCAGACTCTGGTGTTGTCCCTTAAGTGTGGAGCTGTACAGCAGATGACAGTAACAAACAAGAAATTCTGGAGGAACTCAGCAGGCCAGGCAGCATCTATGGAAAAGAGTAAACAGTCGACTCTTTGTGCTGAGACCCTTCATCAGGACGTTTTCAGAAACTTCACTAGGACCTTAAGGTCCTCCCGAGTCCTGATGAAGGGTCTCAGACTGAAACGTCGACTGTTACGCAGAGAGGGAAAATGGATCAGCCAGGATGAAATGGGAGAGCAGACTTGATGGACCAAATAGCCTAAGTCTGCTCCCATGGTCTTATAACTGCAGTCAGTAAGTACTGTCAGAGTTGTCAGAGAGACCGCATTAGGCTATTTATAGCCCAGCACCGTGCTTGGGTGTTCTACTGTGCAAATAGCAAAGAAACAACTCTGTAAAATTCTTATCTCCCTGGTTATTTTAAATAAACGTTATTTTTCTGCATTTATAATTAAAGAGGAACTGGTGAAGTGGGTGTAACCAAAGTTGCTGTTTTACAGGAAAAAGATAACCCAAGGTCAGAGTTCAATGACGAGAACCTTCTCCTGTCCACTTTCAATATATTCCTCGCTGGGACTGACACCACCAGCTCGACCATGCGGTGGGGCCTCCTGCTCTTCTTGAAATACCCGGAGGTACAGGGTGAGTAGACAAGGCACCGGATCAGGCCGGCTTCGGCATGCTGCCCGTTCTCCTCTTGGATTCCAGGGAAGCTCGGCGTCAGCCCCGAAACGTCGACTGTCTATCCGTTTCCAAGCCTGACCTGCTGAGCTCCTCCAGCATTTTGCTGTGCGCGCGCTCCTCTATCCGTGAGTTCGAGCCCCGGCCGGGGCAGCGTGTTGTGTCCTTGAGCGAGGCACTGAACCGCACATTGCTCCAGTCCACCCAGCTGAAAATGGGTACCGGCAAAATGCCGGGGGTTAACCTGGCGATAGACTGGCGTCCTATCCGGGGGGGGCGGAGTCTCGTACTCTCAGTCGCCACGGAAACCGGCCTAAGCACCGGCCTAATGAGCCTCTCTCCAAGGGCTCAATACTCACCTCCTGCCCTTGACTAAACTCTCCAGTACTCGGAGTACCCAAGGTGCCAGAGTTTAGGCGGGCTGGGAGGTGCTGTCCTACGTCATCCACTTGAAATAACCTTATATAAATATTTCCTTGTTCACAGAGTGCAGGGAACGTTTGTAGTGTTCTGGCTAGAAGCTATCACCACTGCACAGACAGCACCAGAGATCAAATGAGAGAGCGGCCCCGTTGTCTGTGCTAGGATCTGTTTTCACCACGTCGTTCCCTTGATGAGCTGCCTTGGCACTCTTCAGGATCTCCTGCCAAGTACTGATGGGCTTGGTATCTATAAAATCAAGCCATGCCTCTCTTAATGAGGCCATTCAGGCCATTTTACCCGTGCATATCTTTGTTGTTTTGAAAGCAGCCCAATGATCACACTCCGCTTCTTCCCAAATGCCTGCAGGTTCTTCCTTTTCAAGTATTCACCCTATTCCCTTTCAAAGATGTACAGTACATTGAATCGGTTTTGAGCAGTCTACTCCAGAGTTAGAAAAGTTGTGACAGATGAGATTCTCCTCATTCTCATTTTGGGCTCCTTATTTAAGAAAGGATGTGCTGACATTGGAGAGGGTTCAGAGAAGATTCACTAGAATGATTCTGGGAATGAGAGGGTTAACATATGAGGAACATTTGACCGCTCTTGGACTGTACTCCTTGGAGTTTAGAAGAATGAGGGGGGACCTCATAGAAACATTTCGAATGTTGAAAGGCATGGACAGAGTGGATGTGGCAAAGTTGTTTCCCATGGTGGGGGAGTCTAGTACGAGAGGACATGACTTGAGGACTGCAGGGCGCCCATTCAGAACAGAGATGCAAAGAAGTTTTTTCAGCCAGAGGGTGGTGAATCTATGGAATTTGTTGCCAAGGGTGGCAGTGGAGGCCAAGTCATTGGGTGTATTTAAGGCAGAGATTGATGGGTATCTGAGTAGTCAGGGCATCAAAGGTCATGGTGAGAAGGCGGGGGAATGGGACTAAAGGGGAGATTGGATCAGCTCGTGATGAAATGGCGGAGCTGACTCGATGGGCTGAATGGCCGACTTCTGCTCCTTTGTCTTGTGGTCTATATGGTCTTCTCACTTCCAGTGCTTCTGAAACAACTTTAACACTTGCATCAAAGAGCAAACATTTCACATGGATCCCACATTTGCACAACTTCTCAAAGGGGTACTTCCTCTCAAAATACACAGTCCTTCAAATTTAGTAACCCAGCCTCTCCCTTAGTTCCATCCTACTCCCTGGGCGGACATAGTATGATACAAGATTCAAGATTAAAGATTGTTTGATGTCTTTTCCAGGTGTAAAGGAAAACAAAATTGTTGTTACACCAGATCTGACACAGCACACAAAAAAAACCACAAAAGATAAAGATCTCAATTATTTTAAAAACATTCACAATAAATTTCTTACAACACAGAAGATCGAGAGATTTGATAGAGGTATACAAAGTTATGAGCGGTATAGATGGGTAAATGCAGGCATTTTCCACTGAGGCTGGGTGGAGAGGTGGAGAGTTTAGGGGGGGAGCTCTTTCACTCGGTAGGCGGTGAGAGTGTGGAATGAACTGGCAGCACAAGTGGTGCACGTGAGCTCGATTTCAATACTTCAGAGAAGTTTGGATGGGTACATGGATAGGGGTATGGAGGGCTATGGTCCCCGTGCAGGTCGATGGGAGTAGGCAGCTTAAGTGGTTTTGGCATGGACTAGATGGGCCAAAGGGCCTGTTTCTATGCTGTACTTTTCTATGACTCTATGTCTCTAAATCTAAATACAGAAGCTAGCTTATATACATAGATTGATTGAATGGCCATATAACCATATAAAATTACAGCATGGAAACAGGCCATCTCAGCCCTCCTAATCCGTGCTGAACGCTTACTTTCACCTAGTCCCACCGACCTGCACTCAGCCCATAACCCTCCACTCCTTTCCTGTCCATATACCTATCCAATTTTTTTAAAATGACAATATCGAACCTGCCTCTACCACTTCTACTGGAAGCTCGTTCCACACAGCTACCACTCTCTGAGTAAAGAAGTTCCCCCTCGTGTTACCCCTAAACTTTTGCCCCTTAGCTCTCAACTCATGTCCTCTTGTTTGAATCTCCCCTACTCTCAATGGAAAAAGCCTATCCATGTCAACTCTATCTATCCCCCTCATAATTTTAAACACCTCTATCAAGTCCCCCCTCAACCTTCTATGCTCCAAAGAATAAAGACCTAACTTGTTCAACCTTTCCCTGTAACTTAGGTGCTGAAACCCAGGTAACATTCCAGTAAATCTTCTCTGTACTCTCTCTATTTTGTTGACATCTTTCCTATAATTCAGTGACCAGAACTGTATACAATACTCCAAATCTGGCTTTACCAATGCCTTGCACAATTTTAGCATTACATCCCAACTCCTATACTCAATGTGTATATACTTCATATACTCCATAAAGTGACACTGGACAGTACAAAAGATGACTGAGAAGAAATGATGTGGTGGAGTTATGGAGTTAGCAGGTGGAGGTGTTGATCAGCCTTTCTGCTTGGGGAAGATATTGTAACTGTTTTTTGAGTCTGGGAGCCCTGGCGTGGATGTCACCTAGCCTCCTCCCCGAGGGGACTGGGACAAACTGACCATGAGCAGGGTGGGTGGGATCCTTCATGACGTCACTGGCCCTTTTCCAGCACCTTTCTGTTTATGTGTCCTTGATGGCGGGTAGGCTGGTGCCAGTGGGCAGTTTTTGACTTGCCTTCCTGTCCAGTGCAGTGCAGTTTCTCTGCTCCATGAAGCAGCAGAGGCTGTCTCATTAAATATATGTAAGACACAGATTGTTGTATTATGGTGGCATTAAGGGTTATGGGGGAAAGGCTGGTAATTAGAGGGTTTAAGTCTACAGCCAGATAAACCAAGATCTGATTAAATGTTACAACAGGTTCAACGGACAAGATGGCTGACTCATGATCCTATTTCTTATGTTCTTGATTCTCTTCTAAAAGCATGGTGCTCAGAAATGATTGTTCAGGTCGAAACTAAACAGTGTTTTTTTAATATATATTTAACAGCTTTTGTAATCCACACCTTTGCTTGTAGAACTCTGTTTTTTTTAGCATATCTTGATACTTGCCTTGACATGTTCAAATTCTTGGGCAGCCGCACTCCCGGCCCATTCTGATGCCGTTCCTCGGTTACAACCATTTAATCCCGCTCATCTCCCCCTGGGTGAACTAACTCTGTGCCTTTCCCAAGGCTTATAAGCCCAACCTCTGCGCCCCGCTCCACGTCTCCCCTCACGGACAATGATTTGTACTTTTACAGAAAGGATCCAAGGTGAGATCGACCGGGTGATCGGGATGGAGCGCACACCGTGTATCGGAGACAGAGAGAAGATGCCTTACACCAACGCAGCCATCCGCGAGATCCAGCGCTATTCCAATATTATCCCACTCAACCTCCCCCACACCGTCACAAAAGATACAGAGTTCCGGGGATTCCTGATCCCAAAGGTAATGCTTCCAGTGTTCTTTGACGTTCCTCTTAGGGGTAATTTCATTTTTTCCTGTCACTTGGGCACCCAGTGGCCCGAGTGCGGAGCGAGAGACACTGAAGCAGGTCAATAGTTCACAGACTTTAATGCCAACAGTGTTAAAGGGAAAAGAAAACAATAAACATTAGGTCAGACAGGGCCGTTAACTAAAATGCTCAAATGGGAAACGAAGCCTACACTGCGACTGAAAAGAACAAAACAAAGACCGGTAGTCTTCAGAGTCAGTTGACCCCACAGTCCAATTTCTCAGGCAAGGCAGCGAAGCGTTGCTGTGTCCAAGACCCGGACAAGCACCACGACGACAAGTGTGGAGTTAACTACTATCACAATTAAATAATAATTAGCTGACGCGTGCATATCCACGAGCGCAATTGTCGTGTCTACTGCAATGCCAAATCCGTGGTTGTGACACAGTGGGAAGCATCGTTCGCATCAAATCATGCAGTCCTGTGCAAACGTCTTTGGCACGTATGTATAGCTAGGGTACCCAAGACTTTTGCACAGTACTGTATTTGTCAATGTGGGATCTTCTCTTCCTTCTGGGATCTCCTTTCAAATCATATTCATGACCTGCTTGTCAAGATTTGGGACCAGGAGAAGATTCCAGCTGAACTCAGGGATGGCCTGACTGTCACACTCTTCAAAAAGGGTGACAAAGCTGACTGCGGAAACTATAGAGGCACCTCCCTCCTCTCTGCTCACCCGAATTTTATGCGACCGGCTTTCAGCTCTGGCGGGAGATCTCCTGCCTGAGATTATGTGGCTTCTGTTCAACCAGAGGAACATCTGATGTGATTTTTACAGCATGTCAGTTGCAGGAGAAAGCCTGGGAACAAAATCCCCAGCTTTCTGAAACAGCAGCTTTCAAGGTTCGTCCGGGGTCAAACAGGGCCATCATTACCCCAACTCTCTCTGCCATTTTCACTGCAACTGTTCTTCAACTCATAGGCCAAGACCTCCCCGCAAGGAGTCCCAATTCTCCATTGGACAGATGGTGGGCTCTTTAACCTTAGCAGATTCAAGGCGAAGAGCAAGGTGTGAACTACTTCCATTTTGGAGAAGACAAAGCCATCTTTATTCACTCCGAGGAGGATCTGCGGTGCATATTGGATGCTTTTGCCAGAGCATACAAGCTCCTGGGACTTGATCAAAACATCAAGAAAACCCAGGTCCTGCACCAATCTGCTCCTAAACCTCCAACCATCCAAGTTGACAACATCCTTCTGGAGAACTCCGATCATCTCCCATATCTTGGCACCCTCCTCTCTTCAAGAGCCAGCATTGACTTTGAAATAAATCGCAGAATAGGCTGAGCGAGTGGAGCTTCTGCCAGGCGGAGAAAGAGGGTTTCTGAAGATCGGGATGTCAAGACCAACACTAAGCTTAGAACCATAGAACACTACAGCACAGTACAGGCCCTTCAGCCCTCAATGTTGTGCCGACCCATATAATCCTTTAAAAAAAAGTACTAAACCCACACTACCCCATAACCCTCCATTTTTCTTTCATCCATGTGCCTGTCCAAGAGGCTCTTAAATACCCCTAATGTTTTAGCCTCCACCACCATCCCTGGCAAGTCATTCCAGGCACTCACAACCCTCTGTGTAAAAAACTTACCCCTGATGTCTCCCCTAAACTTCCCTCCCTTAATTTTGTACATATGCCCATAAGCTTCTGGCCTATAAAGCTATAGTCCCACCCTCCTTGCTATGTAGACAACATACAGCTGGCACATAAAATGCCTAGAATCTTACTATCAAAAACAAGAGAAAATCTGCAGATGCTGGAAATCTAAGCAACACACACAAAATGCTGGAGGAACTCAGCAGGTCAGGTAGCATTTATGGTAAAAAGTACAGTCGACATTTTGGACAGAGACCCTGCAGCAGGACACACTCTTCTCCAGAGACGCTGCTGTGTGTGTGTGTGTGTGTGTGTGTGTGTGTGTGTGTGTGTGTGTGTGTGTGTGTGTGTGTGTGTGTGTGTGTGTGTGTGTGTGTGTGTGTGTGTGTGTGTGTGTGTGTGTGTGTGTGTGTGTGTGTGTGTGTGTGCGCGCGCGCGTAACTTACCATCAGAGATGCCTCCGAAAGATTCTGAGAGTTAGCTGGAAGAACAGGTGCACTAACTCCAGCATCCTGGAGGAAGCTAACATTAACTCCGTAGGCACAATCGTGACTCAACACCAACTGCGATGGGTCGGCCATATGTCTGACTCCCGCCTCCCTAAACGACTCTTGTTCGGCCAACCCGAGGATGCAAAGCACACTCCTGGAGGGCAGAAAAAGTGGTTCAAAGACAATATCAGGACACACCTGAGGAAGTGCCACGTCAGCCTGAATGGAGAAATTAGCACCGGATAGGAAAAGCTGAGGGATTGCAGAGCTCGAAGAACACCTCCACCGTGCCACCGAGACTAAACGGCTTCAACGTGAGGAGAGCCTGGGAAGGGCCCGACCAGCAACATCCACCACCACCTCGATGACCTACACCTGCCAGCACTACAACAGGACTTGTGGGCCACGGACCGGCCTCTTCAGTCATCTCAAGACCCACAAGTGACCAGATCAACCAGCAGGAGAGAAATCGTACTCGACTACGAGTGACCGCTAATGATGGTTACGATGGGGCGGAGAGCCAGTTTGTAAATCTGGCAGGGGCAAAGGATGTTGGGAATGGCGAGGGTGGAGTGCCGGGGGAGGGGTGCGGGGCAGGTTGCAGAGAAGGAGTGCCAGGGTGGGGGGGGGGGGGTGGCATGGGTGTAGACACACTCGGCCCTGAAGACACCAGGCAAGGTTGTTTGATTCCAAACAATTGGTTTAGTGATCATTGCAGAATGTCTCTCTGGTGCTTCCCTCTCCCGTCCCCTTTTCCCAACCATGATTCCCCTCTCCCTGCCCCCTTCCCACTTTCAGTCCACAATAGAGACCCAGATCAGAATCAGGTTTATCATCACTCACATACGTCATGAATTTGATTTTTCTTTTGCGGCAGCAGTACAGTGCAAAATTACTACAGTACTGTGCAAAATTACTACAGTACTGTGCAAAAGTCTAGCTACTGAATATGTAAGTGCCTGAAGCTTTTGTGCAGTACTATAAGGTCACTTACACACTCCGATAGAAATGGTGACATCCCCAGTGTAATAAATCAAGAGGGAGAAGCCTGAAATGCATATGTGACCTTCAGCAGATCCAATATTACAACATCAGCTACAGAGGGGAGCTGGCTTAGGGGGACACAAAGTTCAGACAACTGTTGTATCACCGCAAGACCTTCCTTAACTCCTGACCCCCTTTTTTCAGGGAATGATCGTGATCCCGCTGCTCGCGTCCGTTTTGCACGATCCCTGCTGCTGGGAGACTCCGGAATCCTTCAACGTGGATCATTTCCTGGACGAGAGGGGACAACTGAAGCACAAGGAAGCCTTCCTGCCGTTCTCAATAGGTTTGGCACAAAGCTCGCTTCTTCAAGGCGTAGCCGCCTCTATTTATATTACTGCGTTGGCTTAGCACCAACGTTGAAATGGTTAAAAAAGCGTGAGCCGGATTCAATCCTGATCTCTGCTGCTTGCTACTTGGTGTTGCTCTGACCTCTCCAGAGATACACTACTGTGCAAACAGCTTAGCAACCCTAGCCACACATATGTGCCTAAGACTTTTCCATGCTGATAAGTAGGTCCTCTACTATTATAATCCCGACGCTGCCTGTGAGGAGTCTGGATACTCTCCCCCGTGACCATGTGGGTTTCCTCTGGGTGCTCCGGTTTCCTCCCACAGTCCACAGACCAGCCAGCTGGCAGCTTAATTGTAAATTGCCCCGTGATTAGGCTAGGGTTACATTGGAGTGTCGCTGGCCGGCGAAGCTCGAAGGACCAGCAGTATGGAGAACACAGTATCTGTATAGAAACAAACCTATAACACACAATATACAAGTACAGGTGGCCCCCGTTTTCCGAACGTTCGCTTTACGGCAGCTCGCTGTTACGAGAGACCTACGTCAGTACCTGTTTTCGCTAACCAAAGAGGATTTTCGCTTTTACGAAAAAAAAAGACGCCCGCTTTATACGTGTGTTTACCCTGAGGAAGACGACAATGACCGTGAAGCCTTGTGTGGGCAGTTGTGTGTGCATGCGTGTATGTGCATACACATGTAAGTACGTATGCACGTACATGTGTATGCGTGTACGTGCCGATTATTTTTCTCCAAATCGATTTTGGCTCACTGTCTTCCCAATTTTGCTAAGTGAAGCTACACCGTACGTACAATATTTCTACTTTATATAGGGTGTGTATTTATCATATCATTCCTGCTTTTACTATATGTTAGTGTTGTTTTAGGTTTTATGTGTTATTTGGTTTGATTTGGTAGGTTATTTTTTGGGTCTGGGAACGCTCAAAAATTTTTCCCGTATAAATTAATGGCAATTGCTTCTTCGCTTCACGACATTTCGGCTTACAAACGGTTTCGTAGGAAGGCTCTACCTTCGGATAGCGGGGGAAATCCTGTAACTGTAAAATACATGGACTGATTGTGAGTGCATAAAGGGACGCCCAGTGACGTGGATGGGGTGGGTTAACGGGTGGAGCTGTTGATCAGCCTGACAGCTTGGGGAGGCAGTAACCGTCCTTGACCCTGGCGATCCTGGTGCGGGTGCCTCCTCCCTGACGGGAGCGGGACAGACTGGGGTGGGGGGAGATCCTTCATGGTGTTACTGGCCTTTCTGTACATGTGCCCTTGATGGTGGGTAGGCTGGCGCGGTGAGGCGTTGGGCAGCTTTAACTACCCGTAGCACACAGTAATGCCACATGTTAGCACGCTCTCCCCTGTGCATCTGTAGGAGGTTGTGAGTACTGGTGTGCATAGACCAGCTCTCCTCAGCCTCCTTAGAAAGTTACTGGTCTCTATATATATATATATATATTAGACTAAAAGTATATTCTATGTAAGTACAGTACTGTGCAAAGGTCTTGGGCGCACGTATATAGTCAGGGTGCCGAAGACTTTTGCACTGTACCGTATTTGTCAATGCGGAGCGGAGAGCGAGTTTGTACATCTGGCGGGAGCAGATTGGGAATGGTGAGTGTGGAGTACCGCGGGAGAGGTGTGGAGCCGGGGTGGGGGTATGGCGCAGGTACAGACACGCCCAGCCCTGAGACACCAGGCAAGGACATTTGATCCCAAACAATTGGTTCATTGATCATTACAGAATGTCTCTCTGGTGCTTCCCACTCCCTTCCCCCATTCCCAACCACGATTCCCCTCTC
This sequence comes from Hemitrygon akajei, assembly GCF_048418815.1. NCBI lineage: Eukaryota > Metazoa > Chordata > Chondrichthyes > Myliobatiformes > Dasyatidae > Hemitrygon > Hemitrygon akajei. The sequence continues at coordinate 31,823,784 of NC_133148.1, forward strand.
CCTCTCTCCCTGCCCCCTTCCCACTCTCAGTCCACAACAGAGACCCATATCAGAATCAGGTTTATCATCACTCAAATACGTCATGAAATTTGTTTTTTTTGGCAGCAGTACAGTGCAATACATAAAATTACTACAGTACTGTGCAAAAGTCACAGGCACCCTAGATGTATACGTATGTGCTTAAGACTTTTGCAAAGTGATGCACTGTATACATTAAATATTTAGAAAATATATATTTAATCTATACTACATCAGTTATATAGCTTGAACGTACTGTGTAACTGTGGGTGCTATCTCAGCCTCCACCTTGTTTATCTTTTTGTTTGTTCTTTCATATAAGTGTTAAAGTTTATCTAGCAAAATAAAAATGTTTAGTTTTCACAGTGAGAAAGAACTTTAAGACTTATATCAAAGAACAAACATCTCTCAGTTCTCACATTTACTCAGCTTCTTAAAGAGGTACTTCCTGAGGAACTGAAACAGAGCTAAACCTCCTGCAACGTGCCACAGTTTGAATCGGTTCAGCCCATAGACAGTCAGGGCAGTTTAAAATACAATCTCTCTCTCACACACACACATGCACGCACGCACGCACACACACAAACACACACACACACACACACACACTCACACACTCTCACACACACACACACGCACATGCACGCACACATGCACGCACACTCACACACACACAAACACACACACTCACACACACACACAAACACACACACACTCACACACACACAAACACACACACACTCACACTCACACACACGCACACTCACACACACACGCACACTCACACACACACAAACACACACACACTCACACACTCACACTCACACACACACGCACACAAACACACACACACACACACACACACGCACACATGCACGCACACTCACACACACTCACACACACACAAACACACACACACTCACACACACACAAACACTCACACACACAAACACACACACACTCACACACGCACACATGCACGCACACTCACACACACACAAACACACACACACTCACACACAAACACGCACACTCACACATGCACAAACACACACACACTCATACACACACACACGTGCACGCGCGCACACACACACACACACACACTCACGCACACACACACACACAGACACACTCACAAACACACACACACACACATACGGCTTCTCAAAACTTCCAACTTTTAGAGTGCTGGAAGTGACTGAAATTATTGCACTGCCCTTAAAGCTGTCCTTTTAATGAGGGGCACGGATGAAAGGCTGAAAAGTCCCTCTAACACTTTGACAGGTTTCCCTTCCAGGTATTCCGGGACTCTGACCTTTAGCAGACACTCACATGTCTTTAGCATTCAACCATAATCATCTGAGCCAGTCCCATTTCCCCACATTTGGTCCATTTCCTTCTAAACCATTCCCACCCCTTTTTATACCATGGACCAATACCATTAAGCAAGGGGTCCATGGGCTCCCAGGCTGGGAAACCCTGCTCTACCCACTCTCCGCTGAACATCGACTGCTCCTCGATAGAGATCGTTAAGAGCACCGAATTTCTTGGTGTTCACCTGGCGGAGAATCTCACCTGGTCCCTCAACACCAGCTCCATAGCAAAGAAAGCCCAGCAGTGTCTCTGCTTTCTGTGAAGGCTGAGGAAAGTCCATCTTCCACCCACCATCCTCACCACATTCTACAGGGGTTGTATTGAGAGCATCCCGAGCAGCTGCATCACTGCCCGGTTGGGGAATTGCACCGTCTCGGTTCGCAAGACCCTGCAGCGGATAGTGAGGTCGGCTGAGAAGGTCATCGGGGTCTCTCTTCCCACCATCACGGACATTTACACTACACGCTGCATCCGCAAAGCAAACAGCATTATGAAGGACCCCACGCACCCCTCATACAATCTCTTCTCCCTCCTGCCGTCTGGGAAAAGGCACCAAAGCATTCGGGCTCTCACGACCAGACTGTGTAACAGTTTCTTCCCCCAAGCTATCAGACTCCTCAATACCCAGAGCCTGGACTGACACCAATTTACTGCCCTCTACTGTGCCTATTGTCTTGTTTATTATTTATTGTAATGCCTGCACTGTTTTGTGCAGTCCTGGGTAGGTCTGTAGTCTATATTTTTTTATAACCATATAACAATTACAGCACGGAAACAGGCCATCTCGGCCCTTCTAGTCCATGCCGAACGCTTACTCTCACCTAGTCCCACCGACCTGCACTCAGCCCATAACCCTCCATTCCTTTCCTGTCCATATACCTATCCAATCTTTTTTTTAAATGACAAAATCGAACCTGCCTCTACCACTTCTACTGGAAGCTCATTCCACACAGCTACCACTCTCTGAGTAAAGAAGTTCCCCCTCGTGTTACCCCTAAACTTTTGCCCCTTAACTCTCAACTCATGTCCTCTTGTTTGAATCTCCCCTACTCTCAATGGAAAAAGCCTATCCACGTCAACTCTATTTATCTCCCTCATAATTTTAAATACCTCTGTCAAGTCCCCCCCTCAACCTTCTCCGCTCCAAAGAATAAAGACCTAACTTGTTCAACCTTTCTCTGTAACTTAGGTGCTGAAACCCAGGTAACATTCTAGTAAATCTTCTCTGTACTCTCTCTATTTTGTTGACATCTTTCCTATAATTTGGTGACCAGAACCGTACACAATACGTAGCTCAGTGTAGTCCCACGCCGGCTGCAGAAGGGAATACCCCCGCTATGGACTTCCACGGCGCCGCCGGACTCAACCTCGCAGACGTAGCAGACAATGAAAGCTCCGTCGAACCCAGCCTCGCAGATGCAGCACACACCAAAAGCGACCTGATCGCAGCGGACTCCAAGTCTGTCGAACCTCCGAGCCTCCGATCATCCCCTCCGGCACAGCTTCTCCCAGCACCATCCTCTGCCGAGCGTATTAAGACAGCCCCGTCAACGGCCATCGGCAACGCAACCCCGAGGACTGGGGGCCTGTTCTTCCCAGCAGAGTCCCGGACCTCACAGCAGCAGCAGCAACGAAGAAGGTCTTCCTGGAATTTCCCAATGTTCCTCCGTGCTCCCACGTCCGTTTTCAATCGATTATGATTGCGTACGGCACCCCGCTTCACAAATAACGGATAATCAGCTCCGGAGTGGCCGCTGCAAGCTGCGTCGCGCCGCCATCTTGGATCTTTGTTGAGATGCAGTGTGAAATAGGCCTTTCCAGCCTTTCAAGCTATGCCACTCAGCAACCCCTAATCACGGGAGAATTTATGACAACTTCTTTGGGCTGTGGAAGGAAACTGGAGCTCCCGGATGAAACCCATGCCATCATGGGGAGAACGTGCAAAAGTCTTTTAATTCTCTTTCTCTGGGGAAAAAGGGCGAAGGGCATTAACCCCTTCTTTGCCCCTCATGATTGAGGTCCAAGCCTGTCCAGTCTATAACTCTGGCCCACGAGTCCCTGCGACGTTCTCGTAATGTAAATACGCGAGAGTCTGCGGATGCTGGAATTCTGAAGTGACGCACGCAACACGCTGGAGGGATTCAGCGTCCGCGGAGAAGAGTGAACAGTCAACGTTGTGGGTCGAGACCTTTCTTCGGCTTCGGGACTGGAAAGGAAGGAGAGAAGTCACAAAGTAAAATGGTTGGGGGGGGGGGGAAGGATCTGGAAGGTGATAGTTGAAACCAAGTGGGTGGGAAAGGCAAAGGGCTGGAGAAGAAGGGAATCTGATAGGAGAGGACAGTGAACTATGGGAGAAAGGGAAGGACCCAAGGGGAGTGATAGGCAGGTAAGAAGAGGTAAAAGACTAGAGTAGGGAATAGAGGAAGAGTGGAGAGGGAGGGGGAAAAAATTACTGGAAGGAGAAATCAATGTTCATGCCAGCAGGTTGGAGGCCACCCAGACGGAATATAAGGTGTTGTTCCTCCACCCTTGCCACAAGAGGAGGTCATGGACCGACGGGGACGGGAATTGGAATTTTGTTTGGCCGCCGGGAAGCTGCACACTTGGCGGGTGGAACAGAGGTGCTTTCTTGTAAACGGACTTTGTTATCCTATCAGCTTAATGACAGTACACCCAGAACTGTACATAATTCTCTGGGTGCGGCCTCGTCAGTATCTCATACAGCTGTGCACTTCATTGTACAGCAATGTAACTTTATAACTGTGAAATACTTGCCACTGTAGCATGCAGTAAATTATATATTCAGGGCTCTGCAGCTTTGTATATATAGCCCTGGTCCCTCATTTCCCTATGATATAGAAAAGAATGTTTGGCCCATTGAATCTACACTCACTGGCTACACTTTATTAGGTACACCTGCTCATTAACGAAAATATCTAATCAGGTGGCAGTAATTCAATGCATAAACGCGCTAACCATGCCAGCTTTCCAACCCGGTGTCCGCAGACCCCTTGGTTAATGGTATTGGTCCATGGCCTAAAAAGGCTCGGGAACCCCTGGTTTAGGGGGATATGAGCCAAACACGGTCACATGGCACTAGGGCAGATGGGAATCTTGTTTATCACAGACTAGTTAGCCTGTGATATATGACTCTCACACTATGCCTTAGATAGACCATTAATTCTTACCTCGTTACTGTTAGCCTCTTCCAATTCATTAGTCCTCAGACCGTGGGTCTCGGATAAGCAAAGCTGACTTCCCAATGTCCTACTGTCACAGCGTGAGCCTGAGGGATGCCCTGTTAACTGTTGTTCTGTTCCTCGTGCTGGTCTGGTTCCAGACTGGCATTATGCTCTTCCAGGGAGTTAACCGCAACTGACGGCCTTCCCAAAACAATTTCCGGTTCCGAATCCTGTCATCAATCAGTGCCGGAGATTCACTCCTTTGATTAAACCGTTAACAACCCCCCGATTGAAGTAAACGACGAGCGCTCTTAAGAGAGAGGGAATTTTTAAAGGGATTTGAGGGGGAAACGTCTTCACGAGGAAGGTGGCGTGGGTACAGTTCAAAGTAGGCAACACACACAAAATGCCGGTGGAACGCAGCAGGCCAGGAAGAAGCACTATATAACCATATAACAATTACAGCATGGAAACAGGCCATCTCAGCCCTTCTAGTCCGTGCCGAACGCTTACTCTCACCTAGTCCTACCGATCTGCACTCAGCCCATAACCCTCCATTCCTTTCCTGTCCATATACCTATCCAATATTTTTTTTAATTGGCCACCGGGAAATCGACGTTTCAGGCGGAGACCCTTCGTCAGGACTAACCTGAAAGAAAAGATAATAAGAGATTTGAAAGTAGGATGGGGAGGGGGAACTCCGAAATGATAGGAGAAGACCGGAGGGGGTGGGGTGAAGCTGAGAGCCAGAAAGGTGATTGGCAAAAGGAATACAGAGCTGGAGAAGGGAAAGGATCATGGGACGGGAGGCCTAAGGAGAAAGAAAGGGGGAGGGGAGCACCAGAGGGAGATGGAGAGCAGGCAAGGAGAGATTGTGAGAGGGGCAGAGAGAGAAAAGGAGGGGGGAATAAATAAGGAATGGGGTAAGAAGGGGAGGAGGGGCATTAACGGAAGTTAGAGAAATCATGTTCAAAGTAAAATTTATTATCAGAGTACACATATGTCACCACATACAACCCTGAGATTCATTTTCCTGTGGGCATACTCAGCAAATCTATAGAATAGTAACTATAACAGGATCAGTGAAAGGTCAACCAGACTGCAGAAGACAAGAAGCTGTGCAAATGCAAATATAAATAAATAGCCCCGCGCTGTAATGGAGTCGAGTTAACCGCTACGGTATAACGCCTCACCTACCGCACTGTACTAGTATACGGAATGTCTCTCCGGCTGGTTTGTGAACGAATGTTTTTCCACCCTATCACAGTCCACATGACAACAATAAACCAATCACATCTCCCAGCACAGTGCGGTTATTGTAAAACTATGCACTGCAGTCAGCGGTGCATCCTGGCAAAGGAGTGGCCTCAGACTCAATGGGTGAGGTCATGGGGGTGAGGCCAGCCCGGGGGTGGCTATAGGGGAGGGAGTCACAGCTTGAGACTCCCTCACCACCATGTTGTGCATGATTTTAACATTACCAAAGTCTTTAAGAAACATAAAATTTGACCGGTAGGTTCTGATTTCTCACTGAGCTACCTGCGTGTGTGTGTCTTGCAGGGAACCGAATGTGTATCGGCGAGGAGGTGGCCCAGACGCAGATCTTCATCTTCCTAACCACCCTGCTGCAGAACTTCACCATCCGCTCCCCGCTGGAACCACCTGCCATCAACGTCAAGCCCCTGTCGAGCGGCTTCTCAACGCTGCATCACCCCTACCGGCTGTACTGTGTTCCTCGCGAGCCGGTCAGAGGGCCAGTCAGGGAGTGACGCTTGGAGACACCCCAACCCCACGAAACCTTCCATAAAATCTCACCGTGCGGCAAAAGGAAAGCACCGGAGGTGCTGGAAACACCCAGTGGCTCAGGCGGAGTTTGTGGAGAGAGTATCTCTGGACTGTGGGCAGGTCACAGGGAACTGGAAGATAGCAAATGTCACACTTACTTACTGCTCATTACTCTGCTGGCAGGCGTTCAGGGCATTAATGAAGGTCCTCCACCTCTGGCCGTGTTCAGGGCTTCCTTCATCGTGTCAGTAGCTTCCTCTCGGTTTTCACTACTGTCAGTCATCCCAGTCCCGGGTGGAGACTCAGGAATACCGTCACACTCAGATGTAGAAAGATTCTTCATTGCTGTTTCAGTACCAATTTTGTTTTACCAGTCAGGGTTGTTAGCCCTGAGCTGAACCCCCGAAACTGGAGGGCCGGTAGGCCCACTCTTAGTCTGACCTCTACCCTTTGACCTGTTCGGCACAGGCGACCCTACCAAGAGCCAAAGCATAAAAAAGGCCCTGGCCCCAGCCAGTGTAGCTCTCCGACGACCCCTCGGAGAGATCTTGGCCTCCACCCACCCTACTACAGATACACCCTTTTCTCTCCTTAATCCTTGCCTCTCCTGCAAAACAAAACAAGATTTTATTTCTCCCCGTTTTAACAGTTCCGATGAAAGGTCGTCAGTCAGAAATGTTTCTCCACCCGCTGAGAGTTTCCAGCGTTTTCTGTTTTCAGTTCATATTTTCAGCAGCTGCAATATTTTGTTATTTGTTTATTGTATATTGATCTGTCTAGCCATGTATTTTATTGGCTATTTTTGAGATGTAAATATTAAAATACACCATGTCTTTGGTTATGTACGTAAGACCCTTTGGAATTAAATTTGAAGAGGAAAATTATTAAGTCAAAACCCAATTTTTTAAGACTCCTTTTTGGATGTTCGTTTACTGTCATAGAACACTACAGCACAGAAACAGGCCCTTTGGCCCATCTAGTCTCAACCTAGTCCCATCGACCTGTCCCCCGGATCATAGCCCTCCCAACCAAATTTCTCTTAAATGTTGAAATCGAATCTGCATCCACCACCTCCACTGGCAGCTCATTCCACACTCTCACCACCTCGGAGTGAAGAAGATTCCCCCTCATGTTCCCCTTAAATATTTCACCCTTCACCCTTGACCCATGACCTCTAGTTCTAGTCTCACCCAACCTCAGTGGAAAAAAGCCTGCTTGCATTTATGCTATCTGTACCCCTCATAATTTTGCTTAACTCTATCAAATCTCCCCTCATTCTCCTATGCTCAAGGAAATAAAGTTCAAAGTACATTTATTATCAAAGTATGTATATATTTTACATCCTTGAAATTCATCTCCTTGCAGGCAGGCACAAAACAAGGGAACCCAAAAGAACCCATTAAAAAAGACCAACAAACACCCAGAGAGAAAAAAAAAACAAATTGTGCAAACAATAAAAGCAAGCAAACAGCATTCAGAATGAAAGTGAGTCCTTAGACACAAAGCCTGGAGCAGGCCCGCAGCCTCAGCCTCTGTTCACCAGTCAGCAGAGGAAAACATCGCAGAGCCCAGAACAGGCCCACAGCCCCAGCCTCCGTTCACCACACAGCAGAGCAAAGTGTCATGACACCTGGAGTAGGCCCGCAGCCTCAGCCTCCATTCACCACACAGCAGTGGAAAACATCGCAGAGCCCAGAGTAGGCCCACAGCCTCAGCCATACTGCAGTGAAGAGCTGAACAAATGTTACAGAGCAGTGAGAAGAACCGGTCTGAACCTCACCTCCGGTCCCGACACCCTGCCTTTTCAATCCATCCTGCCCAGCATTTAGATCGTCCAAACACCAGGTCATAAAGTCCTAACTGATTCAACCCTTCCCGATAACGCAGGTCGTCAAGTCTTGGCAACATCCTTGTAAATCTCCCCTGCACTCTTTCAATCTTATTGACATCGTTCCTGTAGGTAGGTGACCAGAACTGCCCACAATCCCTCAAATTAGGCCTCTCCAATGTCTTATACGACATTATCATAACATCCATTAACATTTCTTACTCCAAAAATTATTGTAACATAGAGAACCGAAATGAAGTTTATTGATTGATTGATTGATTTAGAAACAGTGTGGAATAGGCCTTTCCAGCCTTCCGCACTGCACTGCCCAGCAATCTGATTATTATTATTACTAGTATTGTCACCAAACAATTGATACTAGAGCGTACAATCATCACAGCGATATTTGATTCTGCACTTCGCGCTCTGAAGTACAAATCAAAGTAAATATATTAAAAATGTAAATTATAAATCATAATTAGAAAATAGAAAATGGAAAGTAAGGTAGTGCAAAAAAAACTCCAAGAGACAGGTCTGGATATTTGGAAGGTACGGCCCAGATCCAGGTCAGGATCCGTTCAGCTGTTCCCAAATCTGGCGGTACGAGACTTCAAGCTCCTGAACCTTCTCCCGGAGGGAAGAGGGACAAAAAGTGTGTGGGCTGGGTGGGTCGTGTCCTTGATTATCCTGGCAGCACTGCTCCGACAACAATTAATAGCAATTAATGCAATTAATAGCATTAGAATGAAACTTTCAAAACAACACTAACAAAAGTTGGCAGTTCACCGAGGGATCAGAAGTGGAAATTGTTAGCAATTTCAAGTTCCTGGGTGTCAATATCTCTGAGGATATATCCTGGGCCCCAACATGTCGATGCAGCTACAAAGAAGATACAACTGTGGCTATATTTCATCAGGAACTTGGCAAGACTTGGCATGTCACCAAAGACATTTCGCAAATTTCTACAGGTACCGTGGAGAGAATTCTAACTGGCTGTATCACCGTCTGTTATGGTGGGCTACTGCACAGGATCAAGGTAAGCTGCAGAGAGATGTAAACTTAGTCAGCTCCATCACGGGCACTAGCTTCCGTAGTATAAATGACATATTTAAGGAGTGATACCTCAAAAAAGGAGGCATCCATCATTAAGGACTCCCTCCTCCCAAGTCATGCCTCGTTCTCACTGCTACCATCAGGTAGGAGGTACAGAAGCCTGAAGGCACAAACTCAGTGATTCAGGAACAGCTTCTTCCCCTCTGCCATCTGATTTCTGACTGGACATTGAACCCATGAACACTACCTCACTACTTTTTTTAATTTCTATTTTTGCACTATTTAACTATTTCATATCTGTACCTACAGTAATTCATGATTTTTTTGTATGGCATTGTACTGGTGCCGCAAAGACAACAGATTTCACGACACATGCCAGTGATATTAAACCTGATTCTGACCGTGTATATCATAACCCACCCCTGGATCTTACTGCTTGGACTGGGATCATGTTAGTGGGGCTAGAATTTTGCTCTGCGGGATGTTAGTGAACTGGTGGTTAGATATGGCCCTTGTGGCTAAAGGGATCGGGGGTATGGAGAGAAAGCAGGTACAGGGTTCTGAGTTGGATGATCAGCCATGATCATACTGAATGGCGGTGCAGGCTCGAAGGGCCGAATGGCCTCCTCCTGCACCTATTTTCTATGTTTCTATTCAGGGTGGATTCCACCATTCAAAAGTTTGAATCAAAATCAGAATTTTTGAATTTTACTTATTGAGATTTAGTGTGGAATGAGTTAGTCCGACCCTTTGAACGATGCTGTCTAGCACCGCCCGGTTTAATCCTAGCCTGATCACAGAACAATTTCCAACAACCAATTAACTACCAACCCATACGCCTTTGGACTGTGGGAGGAAGCCGGAGCACCCAGAGGAAACGTGCAAACTCCTCACAGACAGTGCACTGACGTGCGTCACGAAATTTGTTGTCTGCCGCAGCAGTGCAATACATAGCCACAAAAAAAACTGTAAATTACAATAAGAAATATATATTTTTAAAATAAATTGAGAAAGTCGTGCAAAAAGAGAGCAAAAAAATAGAGCTTTTCCGATCGTGTGTGGTTGTCCCTCCACGTGGGGGGTGGGGGCGATGGAACCAGTTAGAATGCTCTCCATGGAACATCTGAAGAAACTTGTGTGAGTTTTTAGTGTCATTCCAAGTCTCCTCAGACTCCTAATGAAACAGAGCCACTGCCGTGCCTTCTTTGTAATCACTCTTGAGTAAATTTAGTGATAACGTGAATCATCTGTTGACGACTGATGGGATGGCAATTCAATTGGACAGTTCTGCACCGAGACGGCAGGAAAGAAACCTGCTGACTTTGGCACCTGGACGATGAGACACACCCCAACATGAGTACTGGAAACAAGTCGGGAAACTGGAGGTGTGAAATCTTTCTCTTCTCCTTTTTAACAAGACATGGGGGCTTTCTTAAGATCGTAAGATATAGGAGCTGAAGTAGGCCATTCGGCCCATCAAGTCACGTCCCCCCCACTCCCCTGCCTTCTCCCCATACCCTTTGATGCCCTGGCTAATCAAGAACCTATCTATCTCTGCTTTAAATGCACCCAGTGACTCGGCCTCCACAGCCGCTCGTGGCAACAAATTCCACAGATACTCCACAAATTCCACAGATACTCCACAAATTCTTCCCAATCACCGTGGACTGCCCCCATTAACTGTTTCAGCTAAAAGACTAAATAAACTCATCATAGAGGCTGGGTCCTTCCTTGGCTACAACCCCAGGACGAGGTTGTGGGAGAGGAGGCCAATAAACAAACTGAGACCCTGGGTACATGGAGCTTAGGAAAATAGAGGGCTATGCGGTAGGGAAATTCTAGGCAGTCTCTAGAGGAGGTTACGGTCGGCACAACAGTGTGGGCCAAAGGGCCTGTAATGTTCTGTAAAAATTTCTATGTTATCCATTATGAACAATTTGCCTATCCTCTCCGTGACCTACTAAATAAGCAGCAGAGTACCCTTTTGAGCAGACTCTTTCAGCTCCGCTGTCACAAGGATCGTTTCTTCCCTACCAAATGCAACAAACATATACAACAGTTCATCTCTGTGTGACAGGAGAACACACGTCACAGCACAATGGTCTCTGTTTTATTATTCCTTTTTATTATATCATGCTACATAATTGCGAATTATTGCACATTGGTAAATTATTATTGTGCATATCATTATTTTGTACTTTAATATCGGTTAAGTCTGCACACTGCTAAGTGTGTTTTTAAATGTTTCTGCTGTAATGAAATAATTTCCCACTTGGGATCAATAAAGTATTTATTATGATTATGATGATGGTGATGATCATGATGGCGATGGTGATAATAATGATGATGATGATGATGATGATTATGATGATGATGATGATTATTATTATTATTATAAGATGCACATCTAGTTTCCTGCTAGTAATCTGAGTGAAACCACATGCAAAAGTTCACACACTCAGGCCCAAGGAATTTGTGGCATGTCATTTGAAATCTTATTTGACTACTCAGGTTTAAAATGCTCCCACCTACATGAGTTTTTCCCAGCACAGTGTTTGGAACTCCTTTTCTCTACTTTTTTTTTAATCTTTGATTCCTCTAACGGCCCCTCACCATTCCCTACACTTGGGCAAACCTACCCACCATATGAACCCCAGCCCCTGAGCCCGCTTCGATAACATACAACAGTACGGCACAGGTGCAGGCCCTGTGTCCCTCAATGTTGTGCCAAACCAGCTAAACAGTAAATCAAAAACTCCTTCAAAAAACTAATCCTTCCTACCTACACAACCTCCACATCCTCCATCTTCCTTACATCCATGTGCCTACCTAAACATCTCTTAAGAGCCTCTGGTGCATTTGCATTTTCCACCGGGCAGCACATTCCAGGCTTCTACCAACTCTCTGAGTAAAAAACTTACCCCTCATATCCCCCTTCTACTTACCCCCTCTCGCCTTCAATGCATGCTCTCTGGTATTAGACATGTCGTCCCTGGGAAACAGATACTCCCTGTCCACTCTACCTGTGCCTCTCATAATCTTGTAAACCTCCATCAGATCTCCCCTCAGCCTCCAGCGCTCCAGAGAAAATAACCCCAGTTTATCCAGCCTCTCATGATAGCACATACCCTCTCAAACAGGCAGCATCCTGGCAAATCTCTTCTGCACCCTCAGCACAGGTGCCCCTCAGGGCTGTGTCCTAAGCCCCCTCTGTACACCCATGACTCTGTTGCCAATCTGCTAATTAAATTTGCTGTTGACACTACACCGATTGGCCTAATCTCAAATAATAATGAGGCAGCCTACAGAGAGGAAGTCATCACCCTGACACAGTGGTGTCAAGAAAACAACCTCTCCCTCAATGTTGCAAAACCAAAGGAGCTGGTTGTGGATTACGAGAGGAATGGCGACAGGATCACCCCTATTGACGTCAGTGGATCTGGGGTTGAGAGGGTGAACAGCTTTAAGTTCCTCAGCATCCACATCACCGAGGATCTCACGTGGTCTGTACACACCGGCTGTGTGGTGAAAAAGGCACAACAGCACCTCTTTCACCTCAGATGGTTGAGGAAGTTTGGCATGAGGTCCAAAATCCTAAGAACTTTCTACAGGGACACAATTGAGAGCATCCTGACTGGCTGCATCACTGCCTGGTATGGGAACTGTAGCTCCCTCAATCACAGGACTCTGCAGAGGGTGGTGCGGTCAGCCCAGCGCATCTGTAGATGTGAACTTCCCACGATTCAGGAAATTTACAGTGACAAGTGTGTAAAAAGGGCCCGAAGGATCATTGGGGACCCGAGTCACCCCAACCACAAACTGTTCCAGCTGCCACCATCCGGGAAACGGTACCGCAGCATAAAAGCCAGGACCAACAGGCTCCGGGACAGCTTCTTCCACCAGGCCGTCAGACTGATTAATTCATGCTGATACGATTGAATTTCTACGTTATATTGATTGTCCTGTCGTACAGACTACTTATTATAAATTACTATAAATTGCACATTGCACATTTACATAGAGATGTAACGTGAAGATTTTTACTCTTCATGTACGTGAAGGATGTAAGAAATAAAGTCAATTCAATTCAATTGCAAAGTCTCAACATCCTTCCCGTAGTGGGACAATCAGAACTGTGTGCAATACCCCATCGTGGCCTAACCAGAGGATTATAAAGTTGCATCATAATTTCAAACGAGAAAATCTGCAGATGCTGGAACTCCAAGCAACACACATGAAATGCTGGAGGGACTCAGCAGGCCGGGCAGCATAATCTTGCAACGTAATCTCTTGGCTTTTGACTTAATGCTTCGACTAATTAAAGCAGTAAGACCCCACTCACCAATCAATCCCCTTTCCTACTACTGACTGCAACTTGCAGCCTGCATCTCCCCGTATTGGTGGTCCGCTTTCCGTCCTTCAACTGCACTCCCCATTTCTCTGAATCCACCTCCCCACCCTGATTTATAACAATATAACCATATAACAATTACAGCACGGAAACAGGCCATCGCAACCCTTCTAGTCCGTGCCAAACGCTTACTCTCACCTAGTCCCACCGACCTGCACTCAGCCCATAACCCTCCATTCCTTTCCTGTCCATATACCTATCCAATTTTACTTTAAATGACAATACCGAACCTGCCTCTACCACTTCTACTGGAAGCTCGTTCCACACAGCTACCATTCTCTCAGTAAAGAAGTTCCCCCTCATGTTACCCCTAAACTTTTTCCCCCTAACTCTCAACTCATGTCCTCTTGTTTGAATCTCCCCTCCTGATTTACCACTCACAAGCGTCTGACTTTGGCTTCCCTTCCAAAAGGATGTGCATTTGCCTCTTAATTGTAGATAGAGTTAATTGCAAAAGGCTTCAGGTTAGAGTTCGGCATCTAAAACTTTGTATAAATTTACAAACAAAAGATCCCTTTAACGTTCAAATGAGTCGACACTGAACATGTCAATTTAAAGCCTGGGCGCGCCTCCTAGTGTTCAAAGGGGGGTGCTGCAGGATCTGGACAACAGCATTTTATCTGAAGTTTTGCTTCCTCCTCAGAATTGTTTTTGTTTATGATTGACTACTTGAAGCTGGACACAAATATAACTTCAGACTACTTATATCACGTAGGAATTTGTAAAAACAAGAAATTAACTTGTATTGAATATAACGTGTTAATTGCATAATGGTGCTTCCGCTTTGCAATAATTCAACTAAGCTAAAAATGTTTTGTTGATGCTTTGCATTTGTAGTCTGTGTCTGAGCTCTCTTGTTTAAGTGTCCAACAACAATCAGCCGGCACTGATGGATTCCAGTTGCCCTGACACCTTTCCTCCGTGACCGCAGTGTCCTGGTGAAACCTTTCACCGTGCTCGTCACTGACAGCGCCAAGGTTTGCAGGGAAGAAGTTTAAACAGAAATGCAAGAAAATGAATCTTTAGAAAAACAGAGGGCTACGCGTTGGGGTAAATCTAGGCAGTTTGTAGAGCAGGTTACATGGTCAGCACAACATTGTGGGCCGAAGGGCCTGTATTGGGCCTGTATGCTCTATATTGGGCACAGGGCGGAGCAGATTTCTGTCTGTGTGCACTTACCCTTCTGTAAATAGACTTAGAGCCCATTTGCAATAGACCGGGGGATCTTAACCTGGGACCCACAGACCACCTCGAGGGCTGGTGAGTAGATCCCAAGGAGTCCTTGAACTTGGATGGGAAAAAAATCACATCTTCATTTTCACTAACCTTGAACTGAGATTTAGTGTTTCCTTCAATGATGAATGTAGGCGACAAACCACAGTAGTATTAGCAGTTTCATGTTCTTATTCCAGCTAAGCAACAACACTGATATGACTTTAAAAAAAATAAAATTTAATGTTAACTTTATATTTTAAACGTGAGACAATGACTATACTTCAGTAGGGGTTTGAAGAGATTTAGTATGTCGACAAAAACACTCAAAAACTTCTCTAGATGTACCGTGGAGAGCATTCTGACAGGCTGCATCACTGTCTGGTACGGAGGGGCTACTGCACAGGGCCAAAAAAAGTTGCAGAAGGTTGTAAATCTAGTCGGCTCCATCTTGGGCACAAGCCTACAAAGTACCCAGGACATCTTCAGGGAGTGGTGTCTCAGAAAGGCAGCGTCCATTATTAAGGACCTCCAGCGCCCAGGGCGTGCCCTTTTCTCACTGTTACCATCAGGTCGGAGATACAGAAACCTGAAGGCACACACTCAGCGATTCAGGAACAGCTTCTTCCCCTCTGCCATCTGATTCCCTAAATGGACATTGAACCCTTGGACACTACCTCACTTTTTAAATATATATTATTTGTTTTTGCATGATTTAAATTTATTCAATATACACACACTGGAATTGATAAATCATTTTTGTTTATTCTATATTATCTATTGCATCAGACTGCTGCTGCTGAGTTAACAAATTTCACAACACATGCTGGTGATAATAAACCTGATTCTGATTCTGGTTCTTGTTATTTAATGCGTTAATAAAGGAGCACACTATTACTATATCACAACTTTGGGACGGCACGGTAGCACAACGCTTTGCGGTACTGGAAAGCTTCGTTCAATACCCGTCGCTGTCTGTAAGGTATCTGTACTTTCTCCCCCCTGAGTTTCTTCCGAGTGCTCCGGTTTCCTCCCACAGCCCAAAGACGTACCGGTTGATTGGTTAAGTGGCCATTGTAAATTGTCCTGTGATTAGGCTAGGATTAGATAGATAGATAGATAGATAGATAGATAGATAGATAGATAGATAGATAGATAGATAGATAGATAGATAGATTCGATAGATAGATAGATAGATAGATAGATAGATAGATTCGATAGATAGGGAACTGGAGATGCAGCTCGATGACCTTTGTCTGATCAGGGAAAGCGAGGAGGTGATAGAAAGGTGTTAGAGGCAGGTGGTCACACCGGGGCCACAGGAGAAGACAAGTGGGTAACAGTCAGGAGAGGGAAAGGGGAAGAGTCAGGTACTAGAGAGTACCCCTGTGGCTGTACCCCTTGACAATAAGTACTCCTGTTTGAGTACTGTTGGGGAGGATGGCCTACCTGGGGGAAGCAGCAGTGGACATGCCTCTGGCACAGAGTCTGGCCCTGTGGCTCAGAAGGGTAGGGAAGGGAAGAGGAAGGCAGTCATGATAGGGGACTCGATAGTCAGGGGGTCAGACAGGCGATTCTGTGGATGCAGGAAAGAAACTCAGATGGAAGTTTGCCTCCCAGGTGCCAGGGTCCGAGATGTTTCAGATCACATCCAAGATATCCTGCAGTGGAGAGCCAGAAGGGGCCATGAGAAGGCCTTGGCGGGCAGGATTAAGGAAAGCCCCAGGGCATTCTACAAGTATGTAAAGAGCAAGAGGAAAAGATGTGGAAGAATAGGACCAATCAAGTGTGACAGTGGGAAAGTGTGTACGGAACGGGAGGAAATAGCAGAGGTACTTAATTAATGAATACGTACTTTACTTCAGTATTCACTATGGAAAAGGATCTTGGTGATTGTAGCGATGGCTTGCAGCAGACTGAAAAGCTTGAGCATGTAGATATTAAGGAAGAGGATGTGCTGGAGCTTTTGGAAAGCATCAAGTTGGATAAGTCACCAGGACCAGATGAGATGTACCCCAGGCTCCTGTGGGAGGTGAGGGAGGAGATTGCTGAGCCTCTGGCGATGATCTTTGCATCATCAATGGGGACGGGAGAGGTTCCGGAGGATTGGAGGGTTGTGGATGTTGTTCCTTTATTCAGGAAAGGGAGTAGAGATAGCCCAGGAAATTATAGACCAGTGAGTCTCACCTCCGTGATTAGTAAGTTCATGGAGAAAATCCTGAGAGGCAGGATTTATGAACATTTGGAGAGGTACAATATGATTAAGAATAGTCAGCGTGGCTTTGTCAAAGGCAGGTCGTGCCTTACAAGCCTGATTGAATTTTCTGAGGATGTGACTAAACACACTGATGAAGGAAGAGCAGTAGATGTAGTGTATATGGATTTCAGCAAGGCTGTCAAGGGGGGCCGGATGGACCCAAACGCAGGACGCAGACACTGAAGTACTAGGGGGGAGGACAGGATAGGGATGCCATGGCACTTAAGGGTAGCTGGGGTTCAAGCAGATAGAGTTCAGGCAGGCGGAGCGGAGCGGCTCCCGGGGTTCAGGTAGGTGGTGATAGGCTAGCAGAGAGCCCTCCCTAGGCAGGCCACATGTATCCCGGGTAGGGGCGCCTCCCAGGCAGAAACACCGGAGGCCTGGGCACGACGCGAACCCCTAGGCGGGTGTGGGCACTATCCCAGAGTTCGGGCGGAAGAGAAGGAGGGGGCAGAACCCCTGCCGGGCCACGGCCCATCGGCCGGAACCGCCCGACGGAGGCAAGGGATAGGAACGGGCAGAACCCCCGCCGGGCCACGGCCCATCGGCCGGAACCGCCCGACGGAGGCAAGGGATAGGAACGGGCAGAACCCCCACCGGGCCACGGCCCATCGGCTGGAGCCGCCCGACAGGGGCAAGGGGTAGGAACGGGCATAGGTCCAGGTCGACCAACACAACAACCATGACAACGGGAAATTCGGAAACGGCCGGCAGACAGCGCGACCACGCGAAAACAAAACCCAGCGGAATAGCGGGACCAGCGCATGGGAAGAAAGGTGGGGGAGCGGACCAACCTGGCAGTACTGGTACGGGGCAGAGAAGCATGATGAAGAATAGGTCTGAGCCCGGGCGGGATAACAGAATGCAGAGACGAGTTCGGAGCTGGCGGAGAAACAGGAAACAGAACAAAACGACCACCATCTGGGAAGCCCCTTATAAACACCTGCAGCTCAATGAGTTACAGGTGTGTCTCCTTGAACCAGGTGGGTCCTAACAAGATCACGGGTGACGGGAGGGACAACTGCAGGACCTGGAGTCCGGAGGCCCCGGACTGGCTCAAAACCCGGAACACGGTTCCAGATCGGACCCTGACAAAGGCATTTGATAAGGTACCCCATGCAAGGCTTATTGAGAAAGTAAGGATGCATGGGATCTAAGGGGACATTGCTTTGTGGATCCAGAACTGGATTGCCCACAGAAGGCAAAGAGTTGTTGTAGACAGGTCATATTCTGCATGGAGGTCGGTCACCAGTGGTGTGCCTCAGGGATCTGTTCTGGGGCCCTTACTCTTCGTGATTTTTATAAATGACTTAGATGAGGAAGAGGAGGGAGGGGTTAGTAAGTTTGCTGATGACACAAAGGTTGGAGGTGTTGTGGATAGTGTGGAGGGCTGTCAAAGGTTACAGCGAGACATTGATAGGATGCAAAACTGGGCTGAGAAGTGGCAGATGGAGTTCAACCAAGATAAGTGTGAGCTGGTTCATTTTGGTAGGTCAAATATGATGGCAGAATATAGTATTAATGGTAAGACTCTTGGCAGTGTGGAGGATCAGGAGGATCTTGGGGTCTGAGTCCATAGGACGCTCAAAGCAGCTGTGCATGTTGACTCTGTGGTTAAGAAGGCATATGGTTTATTGGCCTTCATTAATCGTGGAATTGAATTTAGGAGCCAAGAGATAATGTTGCAGCTGTATAGGACCCTGGTCAGACCCCACTTGGAGCACTGTGCTCAGTTCTGGTCACCTCACTACAGGAAGGATGTGGAAGCCATAGAAAGGGTGCAGAGGAGATTTACAAGGATGTTGCCTGGATTGAGGAGCATGTCTGATGAAAACAGGGTGAATGAACTCGGCCTTTTCTCCTTGGAGCGATGGAGGATGAGAGGTGACCTGATAGAGGTGTATAAGATGATGAGAGGCATTGATCGTGTGGATAGTCAGAGGCTTTTTCCCAGGGCTGAAATGGTTGCCACAAGAGGACACAGGTTTAAGGTGCTGGGGAGTAGGTACAGAGCAGATGTCAGGGGTAAGTTTTTTACGCAGAGAGTGGTCAGAGCGTGGAATGGGCTGCCGGCAACGATGGTGGAGGCAGATATGATAGGGTCTTTTAAGAGACTTTTGAATAGGTACATGGAGCTTAGAAAAATAGAGGGCTATAGGGAAGTCTAGTAATTTCTAAGGTAGGGACATGTTCAGCACAACTTTGTGGGCCAAAGGGTCTGTATTGTGCTGTAGGTTTTCTATGTTTCTGTGTTTCTATATATTTGATAAGATAGATAGATAGATAGATAGATAGATAGACAGATAGATAAATAGATAGATAGATAAATAGACAGATAGATAGATTAGTAGATAGAGAAATAGACAGATATATAGATAGATAGATATCTTTTTGGTAGTCTCCAACCTGATGGCATGAACATTGATTTATTAAACTTCTAGTGATGGACACCCCACCTCTACTTCACCATTCCTCGTTCTTATCTCCCTCTCACACCTTATCTCCTTACCCACCCATCACCTCCCTCTGATGCTCCTCCCCCCTTCCCTTTCTTCCGTGGTCTTGTCCTCTCCTATCAGATTCCCCCTTCTCCAGCCCTTTACCTCTTTCACCAATCAACTTCGCAGCTCTTGACCAACACAAGAAAATCTGCAGATGCTGGAAGTCCAAGCAACAGACACAATTTGCCTGATGAAGCCACCTGACGAAGGGTCTCGGCCCAAAGCATCGACAGTTTACTCTTTTCCGTAGATGCCACCTGGTCTGTTGGGTTCCTCCAGCATTTTGAAGCTGTCCCCGGCTCTTTACTCCACCCCTTCCTCCTGTCCCGGTTTCACCTGTCACCTGCCACCTTGGACTTCTTCCTCCCCTCCCCCCACCTTCTCACTCTGAATTCTCTTTCTCTCCAGTCCTGATGAAAGGGTCTCGGCCCAAAATGCTGACCGCACTTTTTTCCAGAGATGCTGCCCGGCCGGCTGAGCTCCTCCGGCATTTTGTGTGTGTTGCTCGGATTTCCAGCGTCTGCAGATCTTCTCTTGTTTATAGACCAAGGACTTCTTGTCTTTCCATCCAGACTTTGTGTGTAGAAACAGAGCCCCTTGTTTAAGAAAGGATGTTCTGATACTGGAGAGGGTTCGAAGGAGGTTCACTGATGCACCATCAATAACTCATGCTGAGACTTAGGAAGTGAGATATCGGCTTTTATTGACTGGAAGAATAAACAGCACTACATCCTGGGGAAAATGAGGGAGAGCAGCAGCCCACAGTCGCCTTTATACAGGGGTCTGTGGGAGGAGCCACAGGAGCAGTCAGACAGGTATATCTAGTTCACCACATTCACAAAAACAATTCCAGGATTGAAAGGCTTGCCATATGAGGAGTGCTTGACGGCTCTGGGGCAGAACTCTCCGGAATTTAGACGAATAAGGCGGGATCTCATTGTAGAAGTAGTAGAGGCCAGTTCAGTTGTGTCATTTAAGGTAAAACTGGATAGGTATATGGACAGGAAAGGAGTGGAGGGTTATGGGCTGAGTGCGGGTAGGTGGGACTAGGTGAGATTAAGAGTTCGGCACGGACTAGGAGGGCCGGAATGGCCTGTTTCCATGCTGTGATTGTTATATGGTTATATTGAAAGAACTGGATAGAGTGGATGTGGAGAGGATGTTTCCTACAGTGGGGGAGTTTAAGACCAGAGGACCCCGCCTCAGAATAGAGGAACATCCACTTAGAGATGAGGAGGGATTCCTTTAGCCAGATGGTGGTGAATCTGTGGAATTCATTGCCACAGACAGCTGTGGAGGCCAAGTCATTGGATATATATTTTGATGGTCAGGGTGTAAAAGGTTATGGAGGAGAAAGCAGGAGAACGGGGTTGAAAGGGATAATAAGTCAGCCATGATGGCATGGCAGAGCAGACTCAATGGGCCGAATGGCCTAATTCTGCTCCTATGTCTTATGTTCTTATGTCTAAAAAAAAAATCAATCTGATAGAGGGTCTCAGCAGCAACGGTGGAAGGAGATGGACAGCTGACATTTCAGATCGTGACCTTTCATCTGGACTTGCCGTCAGCCTGTGTGCTTCTTCTGAAAGCAAGACCAATCTTCTGCACCTCAGATACTTCATTACTGTTCGGATTCAGGTTTATTTATCGTACGTACATCGAAGCAAACCGCGAAACACATAACTTGGTGTCGACGACCAACACGCCCATCCTCAGCCCTATCCCTCCAGCTCGCATCCCCCCCCCCCACTCCACCCCACCCCACCAAATTAGTTTAAAACCACCTCAACAGTTTTAGCAAACCTGCCCACAATAATACTGGTCCCCCTCCGGTTCAGGTGCAACCCATCCTTTTTGTGCAGGTCATACCTTCCCCAGAGGAGGTCCCAATCAGCCAGAAATCTGAAACCCTGCCCCCTGCACCAATTCTTCAACCACACATCCATCTGCCAAACCATCCTATTCTTGCCCTCAGTGGCACTTGGCACAGGCAGCAAACCAGAGGTTTCTACCCTGGAGGTCCTATTTGTCAGCTTTCTCCCCATCTCCCTCTTTAGGGCCTCCTCCCTTTTCCTGCCTATATCATTGGTACCAATATGTACCACGACTTCTGACTGTTCGCACTCTCCCTTTAGAAATTCTGTAGACCTGATCCAAGACACCCCTGACCCTGGCACCTAGAAAGCAACCTACCATCTGGGTGTCTCTTTCCCGTCCACAGAATCTGCTTTCTGCTCCTCTAATTATGGAATCCCCTTCACCACTAACCCCCTCCCTTCCGAGCCACAGAGACAGCCTCAGTGCAAGAGATGAGGTCGCTGTGGTTTCAACCTGGTAGGTTGTCCCCCCCACAACGGTGTCCAACCCGGTACATTTGTTATTGAGGGGAATGGCCACAGGAGTACTCTGAACTGGCTGCCTATTCCCCTTCCCTCTCCTGCCGGGTACCTGCCTCCTGCAACTTAGAAGGAGCTCCCTGTAGCTCCCTTCTGTTGCCTCTCATTTCCCCATACGAGCTGGAAGTCATCGAGCTGCCGCTTCAGTTCCTTAAGCTGGTCTCTAAGGAGCTGCAGCTCGATTCACTCCATGCAGATATAGGTACCTGGGAGACTGAAGGTCTTCGGAAGTTCCTACAAGGAACTTGCCAATAATTCTGGACCCATTCTCAGTCCACTAGCTACGTAGTAACAAAAAAAAATTACTAAGAGCGTAGTTAGAACCTCCGCCTGTGCGTGCCCAGGCCAGTTCTCGCCTAAGACTGGCCACTCTGACACTGCCCACTCCTACAATAGCCGCGACGTATACACCTCACTTTTTTTTTCACTGGCCCCTGCTGAGACCCTAATAGATCGTAATGTTTGCAGCCCGCAGGAAAGTCCCAGGTGTACCTGAGCTTTTTATTTTAACCTCGTGCCACGTCACTGGAGTGCTCCAAGATTCCAATATCCGCAGTTCCTTGTGCTCCCGTCTCGGATATGATGCTTACAGAAGAGCCCAGTGTAGGTGAAGCAGAACTGCACTGGCAGAAGTGCCGCTTTTCAGGTAAGCTAAACCAAGACTGCATTTGTTTGTACATTTGCAAACGATTTCTCACAGCAGCAGTTTGGCAGCTCCTCAAACATAGTAGCCAAAACATCACCCATCAAACCTCTGCTTTCAACATTTTCTTCAAAAAATAGTGCACTGAACGACAGGTATATGACAGATGGATTGTGTGGAGATATTTTAAATAATCCACTGGCAGATAAAATAGGCAGTATTTTTTTTTTTAATAGCAAGAGATTGGCTTTCCAAGGGTAAGAACAAGGTATTGGACCAAAAGGTTAACTTTGTTTTGCTATCCTTAGACACTGCCACGCCTGTTGTTTCCCTTTTTTTGTGTTTTTATTGTGAATTTCACCCAGTGACTCCAGGTTATATTAGTGATGATGTCTCCCAGCACATTATAAGATGTATCTCAGCATCTAGTATCACCCTTTTTCTATGAAATTTTCATATTGATGTTCGGAAAGCTCTGAGTAACCTTTCTTCACAGATTACTGAAAGAAAAGATATGCAGATTCAGCAAGCAATTAGGAATGCCCATGGCAAGTTGCCCTTGACAGCAAAAAAGGTCTTGAGTGCAAAGTAATCTTGAACGTTTCTCTTGTGATTGCAAGACCCAGTTGGACATTGACTGCCGTGGGCCTGTTTCCCTTGTTTGGTGGTGAGATAGGAGGCGAGGCAGCAACGTAGCCTCGGTTGTAACAAGGACTAGGCCTCAAGCCGCGGGCTTGGCTGCTGCTGCAGTCCAGGTGAGGAGACGCCGGAGGCCGGTGTAGTGTGCCTTCTGTTGGGAGCGGCCTCTCCAGTCAGTGCTGCCCTCCAGTGTTCGATTAGTGGAATGACAGGCTGGATTGCTGGAAACCATCAATTTGCAGGACTTGCCATTGGGATTAAATATATATGTTTTCTTAAGTGACAATGCTTTTTTTTTTCTTTCTCTCTATTTTGAGTGAGTGAGTTCCTTGGAGTGCGCATCACAGATGATCTCTCTCACCTGGTCCCTCAACACCGCTTCTTTAAGTCAAGGAAGCACAGGAGCGCCTCCACCTCCTGAAGCGACTGAGGCAAGCGAGGCTCCCCAGCCCCCAACTCCCCAAGAATGTCCTGACCCAGCTGTATGGCAGTGCGGTCTGGCAATTCTGGGAATCGCACGGCATTGCTGGCTGCAAGGTGCTGAGGACTGTTGAGAGAATCATCAGGATCTCTCTCCTTACCCCACCACCATTCCGGACAGCGACCAGGGACACTGTGTTCACAGAACCTTCAGCAAGGAACCCTCCCATCTGCCCCACAATCTGTTTGACATCTTACTGTCGGAATATAAGAACGAGGGCTGTTGGGCTGGATAACAGCTTCATCCCCCCAGGCTGTGAGACTTCTGAATACCTGGCTACCAGCCAGTACACATCACCAGTGGCATAACACAGTTCTATATATAATTATATATTGTATATGCACTGTCAATTTGTACACCTACTGAATATTATTACGATATGTTAATACTATTGTATTAATATTTTATGCGTCGCGATGCGTACTGCTTTTGCACCCTGGTCCCAGAGGAAAGTTATTTCATTTAGCTCCGTGATTCGCAACAGGGGCGGTCACGCGTCCTAAAGTGGAATAGAAGCTATCGGGAGCTGAGGGGGGAATCGTGGCCGAGATTCTTGGGGGTGGGGGCAGTAAGAGGCGCTTGAGACACGGGACCTGACCGACGGTTAGGTACAGCAGGCACTTCCATAAAAAAAGAAGAACCAGGCGGTGAGCACGCATCGTCACATCCGACCTTACCAACCAAACATTATTGGGGATTATTGGGGATGCATAAATCAGCAACCAGGATGCCCCACAGAGCCCCTTGGCTCGCGACACGGGACAAATTAATGCAATTTAACAGTTGATAAGTCAAGTACACCTTCTCTACGGAAAACAGGTTGTGCAACGATACAGCGCTGGCCGGAACGGATTGGTGAAATGGAGCCAATCAGTGAACCTGCCAACCCCGCAGATTCCTCCTGAGCTGTTCAAAGCGACCTCGGCTTCCTGTGTGGTCAAGGGCCATCTTTGGGGATTATGAGACCTTACGTGACTGGTCAGTCTCGCTAACTGGAATAGTAGCTTGCCGAACACCAGACTAACATTCAGATTCCAGTATGAATCCTCGTCAACGGAATTTTCACTGTTGTGATCGTTTTCATCTTCGCCTCGCCGTTCCTTTGCGTCCATCTACCACCGTTCCATCTGTGTCAACTTCCAGCTGTCTTCAACATCCAACAGGCATTCCCAGTTTGTGTGGTAATTTATTTTAATCTCGCCCTTCTGAAGATCATAAATACATACGGCGCGATCCCTGAGTCTGAACGTGGTGAAGCCTTGAATTCTAATCCTGACTAAAATCTGAAACTACAGAAAGTACAAACCTGAAGTATGGTTTTATTCCGTTCCCATCAGGTCAGCAATGCCTCATGTGTCTTATCTGTAGTACTGTACTGTCTAATGAAGCCACGATCGCAGGAACACTTCCATAAAAAACACATTGAAAAGACCATAAGACAAAGGAGCAGAAGTCGGCCATTCAGCCCATCGAGTCTGCTCCGCCATTTCATCATGAGCTGATCCAATCTCCCCTTTAGTCCCATTCTCCCCGCCTTCTCACCATAACCTTTGATGACCTGACTACTCAGGTACTCATCAATCTCTGCCTGAAATACACCCAATGACTTGGCCTCCACTGCTGCCCGTGGCAACAAATTCCACAGATTCACCACCCTCTGGCTAAAAAAATGTTTTCACATCTCCGTTCTGAATGGGCGCCCTGCAATCCTCAAGTCATGCCCCCTCATACTAGACTCCCCCACCATGGGAAACAACTTTGCCACATCCACTCTGCCCATGCCTTTCAACATTCGAAATGTTTATATGAGGTCCCCCCTCATTCTTCTAAACTCCAAGGAGTACAATCCAAGAGCGGTTAAATGTTCCTCATATGTTAATCCTCTCATTCCCGGAATCATTCTAGTGAATCTTCTCTGAACCCTCTCCAATGTCAGCACATCCTTTCTTAAATAAGGAGCCCAAAACTGCATACAGTATTCCAAGTGAGGTCTTACCAGAGCCTTATAGAGCCTCAACATCACATCCCTGCTCCTATACTCTATTCCTCGAGAAATGAATGCCAACATTGCATTCGCCTTCTTCACCACTGACTCAACCTGGAGGTTAACCTTAAGGGTATCCTGCACGAGGACTCCCAAGTCCCGTTGCATCTCAGAACTTTGAATTCTCTCCCCATTTAAATAATAGTCTGCCCGTTTACTTCTTCTACCAAAGTGCATGACCGTACACTTTCCGACATTGTAATTCATTTGCCACTTCTTTGCCCATTCCCCCAATCTATCCAAGTCTCTCTGCAGATTCTCTGTTTCCTCAGCACTACTGGCCCCTCCACCTATCTTTGTATCATCAGCAAACTTAGCCATAAAGCCATCTATTCCATAATCCAAATCGTTGATATACAATGTAAAAAGAAGCGACCCCAACACAAACACCACTGGTAACCGGCAGCCAACCAGAATGGGATCCCTTTATTCCCACTCTCTGTTTCCTGCCAATCAACCAACGCTCTATCCAGTATGTAACTTTACAGTTACAGGAGTATGTAACTTTGCTGTAATTCCATGGGCTCTTACCTTGCTTAGCAGCCTCACGTGCGGCACCTTGTCAAAAGCCTTCTGAAAATCCAAATACACAACATCCACTACATCTCCCTTGTTTAGCCTACTTGTAATTTCCTCAAAAAATTGCACTAGGTTTGTCAGGCAGGATTTTCCTTTAAGGAAACCATGCTGAGTTCTGCCTATCTGGTCATATGCCTCCAGGTACTCCGTAACCTCTTGACAATCAACTCCAACAACTTCCCAAACACCGATGTCAAGCTAACAGGTCTATAATTTCCTTTTTGCTTCCTTGCCCCCTTCTTAAATAGCAGAGTGACATTTGCAATCTTCCAGTCTTCCAGAACCAGGCCAGAATCTATTGACTTTTGAAAGATCATTGCTAATGCCTCCGCAATCTCCACTGCTACTTCCTTCAGAACACGAGGGTGCATTCCATCTGGTCCAGGAGATTTATCTACCCTTAGACTATTCAGCTTCCTGAGTACTTTCTCTGTTGTAATTGTGACTGCTCACACTTCTCTTCCCTGACACCCTTGAATGTCCGGTATATTGCTGATGTCTTCCTCAGTGAAGACTGATGCAAAATACTCATTCAGTTCCTCCGCCCTCTCCTTATCTCTCATTACAATTTCTCCAGCATCATTTTCTATCGGTCCTATATCTACTCTCATCTGTCTTTTACTCTTTATATACTTGAAAAAGCTTTTAGTATCCTCTTTGATATTATTTGCTAGCTTCCTTTCATGGTTCATCTTTTCCCTCTTAATGACCTTCTTAGTTTCCTTTTGTAAGCTTTTAAAAACTTCCCAGTCCTCTGTCTTCCCACTAAGTTTTGCTTCCTTGTATGCCCTCTGCTTTGCTTTTACTTTGGCTTTGACTTCTCTTGTCAGCCACGGTTGCATCCTTTTTCCATTCGAAAATTTCTTCTTCTTTGGAATATATCTGTCTTGCACCTTCCTCACTTCTCGCATAAACTCCAGCCACTGCTGTTCTGCCATCCTTCCTGCTAGTGTCCCTTTCCAGTCAACCTTGGCCAGTTCCTCTCTCATACCACTGTAATTTCCTTTACTCCACTGAAATACCGACACATCGGATTTCGGCTTCTCTTTCTCAAATTTCAGTGAACTCAATCATGTGATCACTGCCTCCTAAGGGTTCCTTCACTTCCCTCTCTCTAATTACCTCTGGTTCATTACACAATACCCAATCCAGTACAGACAATCCCCTAGTGGGCTCAACAACAAGCTGTTCTAAAAAGCCATCTCGTAGACATTCTATAAATTCTCTCTTGAGATCCAGTGCCGACCTGATTTTCCCAATCCACTCGCATGTTAAAATCCCCTACAATTATCATAACACTGCCCTTCTGGCAAGCCTTTTCTATTTCCTGTTGTAATTTGTAGTCCACATCACTGCAGCTATTTGGAGGCCTGTAGATAACTGCCATCAGGGTCCTTTTACCCCTGCGATTGCTTAGCTCAACCCATAAAGATTCTGTACCTTCCGATCCTATGTCAGCTCTTTCTAATGATTTAATATCATTTCTTACCACTAAAGCCACGCCACCCCCTCTACCTAACTGCCTATCCTTCCGATACACCGTGTATCCTTGGACGTTCAGCTCCCAGAGACATGCATCCTTTAGCCACGTCTTGGTGATGGCCACAATATCATACCTGCCAATCTGTAACTGTACAACAAGATCATTCACCTTATTCCTTATGCTGTGTGCATTCAAGTATAACACCTCAAGTCCAGTATTTGGTACATTTTGCATTGATTGCACTGCAACTTTATTGCACTGCAACTCATCCCAATGGCTGCAAATTTGCTCCATCACCTGCCTGTACTTCCTGACATCCTTACTGCTATCTTAGATCTATTTCTGTTTTCCCTCTCTACCGCTCCATCATTCCTGCTACTTATGGTTTTCCAGAAAACTGAAAGAAGCATTTGAAAGGCGTTGCATTCTGGAGTTATTTGCAAAGAAGGCTAAAAATGACCTTGATAGTGGTCTCATTTCTTTTTATAACATTTCCAAAATGATAGCAAAGTGTGGAAAATCTCATACAATTGGTGAAAGATTAATAACGCCCGCTAAATCAGAAGTGCTCACCACTGTTACCAAAATGGATACTAGTATTTTAAGATCAATTTCGCTGAGCAATAACCCTGCAGCTCGTCTTATTGATGGAAAGACCGAAGACATGGAGTATCAACTATACACCGAGCAACAAAAAAAAACAATTTGGGATAAAATTGGATGAGTCAATTGTGCGAGACAACAAGACATTGCTAATGGCAAATGCACACTTATCAAACATTGAGAAGTTTATTAAGAGATTCTCTTTTGTAAAAAGTTAAAAACAAATATCAACAGAGAATCAATCTATGCCGAGCTCAGAATGTATATTGAGGATAAAAGTATTCCAATTAGGAACATGATTTCTTGTGCAACAGATGGAGCACCACATATGACTGGTTGCCATTCATGGGGGCATTTATGGGGAATTTATGGTGGCATTTATGGGGAAAAAAATCCAAGTCCGTTTGCACAATCCATTGTGTAATTCATTGTCAATATCTCACAGCCAAAAACTTCAGCCAGTGACTATTTTTCAAGCATGGCTCTTGTAATACCTACAATCAATAAAGCTCACCCATTAAATAGCAGAATATTTCATCAGCTATGTCAAGGCAACGATTAAGAGATTGAATGCTTATCTCTTCGCACTGAAGTGCTGTGGCTGTAAAAAGGATGCTGCTTAAAATGTGTGTTTGATCTTTCTGGCACTGGTTGAATTTTGGCTCAAAGTCGACAAGAGCTTGGGAAATAAGATTGAACTTTGATGTGGAGATGTGGCATACCAACCGATCTTTATGACAAAATTAACATTCTAAATATGCAACTGCAGGGTGAGAATCTCAACTTAGTCCAGGAAAAGGTGCAGTGTCCACTTTTATCAGAAAATCGGAAATATACAAGCAAAACATTGGGAAAAGAATATTCTCACAGTTTCCCTGCATGAAAAGTACAGCACTGTCTTTCACGGATGGTGATTTGCAAGAGTACTGCTTACACTTGCAGTCACTGAAGGAGGATTTTCAGAATCGATTCAAGGACTTGATTGATTAGAAACTCTGGACTGGGTAATTAATCCATTTCTTTGTAAGGTAGAAGAACAGGAAGAGAGCTTGCAAGAAGAAATAATTGAAATTCAGAATGAAGAACAAAAATGCTTTTCAAAAATGTCAGCTTTTGCGGTATGACGCTACACTGTCATATAAAGTTTCCTGGTCTTTGGAGAAGAGCCAAAATGCTCTTCATTGCATTTCCATTCTCCAACCTTGTTGAAAGAGGCTTCAGTGCAGTGAACCATATACTGACAAAAAAAACCCAGAAACTGTTTGGACATTGTTATACATGGGAATTTAAGGCTTTTGTTGCCACAACTTGAACCAGATATTTCAACACTTGCTAAAAACCATCAAGCTCAAGGGTTGCACTACCAAGTATGAAAGTGCTTTAGACCATAACACCATATGGTTATGGCTAATTGAGCAGAATTAGACCAATTGGCCCATCGAGTCTGCTTTGCCATTTCATCACTACTGATCTAATTTTCCTCTCAGCCCCAATCTCCTGCCTTCTTCCTTTATCCCTTCATGCCCTGACCAATCAAGAATCTATCAACCTCTGCCTTAAATATACATATACCACTCTCTGGATAAAGAAATTCCTCCTCACCTCCATAGTAAAAAAAGGACACCCATTCTGAGGCTATATCTCCTGATCTTATACTCTCCCACCACAGGAAACATCCTCTCCACAACCACTCTATTGAGGCCTTTCACCATTCAATAGATTTCACTGAGGTTACCTCTCATTCTTCTGAATTCTAGCGAACACAGGCCCAGAGCCATCAAATGCTCTTCGTATGACAAGCCGTTCAATCTTGGAATCATTTTCATGAACTTTCTTTGAACCCTCTCCAGTTTCAGCACATGGTTTCTAAAATAAGCGGCCCAAACCTGCTCACAATACTTCTGCCGAAAGGTCTCAGCCCAAAATGTCAACTGTACTTTTTTCAATAGATGTTGCCTGGCCTGCTGAGTTCCTCCAGCATTTTTGTGATTTTCTTTTGTTTACAAGACTCCAAGCAAGAGCTCATCAGTGCTTTATAAAGTCTTAACATTACATCCCCTTCTTTTATATTCTAGCCCTCAAAATGAGTGCTAACATTCCATTTGCCTTCCTCACCACAGACTCAACCTGCAAATTAACCTTTAGGGAATCCTGCACAAGGACTCTCAGATCCCTTTGCACCTTTTTTATATTTTCTCTCCATTTAGAAAATGGTCTACCCTTTCATTTCTTCCACCGAAGTGCATGACCAAACACTTCCCGACACATTTCATCTGCCATTTCTTTGCCCATTCAAGTCCTTCTGTAGCCTCTCGACTTCTTCAGAACTATCTTCCCCTATCTTCATATCATCTGCAAACTTTGCAACAAAGGCATCAACTGACTCAACATGTAACATAAAGAATCAGTCCCAACACAGTATCCTGTGGATCACCACAGGTCACTGGCAGCTAGCCAGAAAAGGTTCCCTTTATTCCTATGCTTTCCCTCCTGCCAATCAGCCACTACTTTTTATCTATGCTAGAATATTTTGTGTAATACCTTGGGCTTGTAGTTTGTTAAGCTGCCTCATGTGTGGTATCTTGTCAAAAGCCATCTGAAAATCCAAGTATGCATCAATCAATTCTTCTTTATTTATCCTGCTTGTTATTCCTGCAAAGAATTCCAACAGTTTTGTCAGGCAAGATTTTCCTTTGAGGAAAATATGCTCACTACAACCTCAAGCACCGAGACCTCATCCTTAGTCATCGGCTCCAACATCTTCCCAACCATTGAGGTCAGACTAACTGGCTTATAGTTTCCTTTCCTCTGACTCTCCCTTCTTGAAGATTGAAGTGATATTTACAATTCTCCAGTCTTCCAAAACTATTCCAGAATCTAGTGGTTCTTGGAAAATCATTACTCATGCTTCCACAATCTATTCAGCTCCTCTTTCAGAAATCTGGGGTGTACACCATCAGTCAAGGCAACTATCTCCTCCAGACCTTTCAGGTTCCCAAGAACCTTCTCTCTATTTATGCTAACTTCACACACTTCATGACCCCCGACACCTGCAACTTCCACCATACTGATAGTGTCTTCCACAGTGAAGACTGATGCAAAATACATATACAATTCATCCACCTTTTCCTTGTCCCTCATTACTACCTCTCCAGTATTGTTTTCCAGTGGTCCAATATTCACTCTCACCTCTTTTACACTTAACGTATCTGAAGAAACTTTTGGTATCCTCTTTAATGTTATTGGCTAGACTACTTTTGTATTCCATCTTTACCTTCTTAATGACTTTTTAATTGCCCTTTGTTGGTTTTTAAAAGCTTCCCAATCTTCTCACTTCCCACAAATTTTTGTTCTATTATATGCCTTCTCTTTGACTTTTATGTTGGCTTTGACTTCTCTTGTTAGCCAAGATTGTGTCATACTTCTTCCTCTAGGATTCCAAATTGCGTCAGAAATTCCAGCCATTGCTACTCATCCCTGCCAGTGTTCTTTTCCAATCAATTCTGGCCAACTCCTCTCTCATGCCTCTGCAATTATGGGGGCATTGGACTAATAAAGGATGGCACACACTGAATTAGCTGTATACACATGAATTGTTGAATGACAAAAAACTTGAACTTGAATTGCTTTGCCTGACTGTGGTGTCTGGAACCAGCAATGGGTTCCCTAGTGAAGATGCTGCCACCAATTGAAATACGTGAAACCTCTTCACTGAGAATTCAGTGAACTTTTGGAGTTCTATCCCAAACAGTTGCTGAGTATATTCAGGTAGTTTGATTCCTTTAATACACAAAAATCTAAGAATACACAGTCAGCACTAGCAAGTTGCATGACAGCAAAAAAAAGTTAATGACTTTAGCAAATAATGAAACAGGGATAGAGTCAAATGGCCCACTCCTGCTTCTATGCCCTTATATGCATTTTAACTATTTCCTTTGTGGGACCCTAAAAATGTAAGTAGTGCTGTGTGAATGCAAGTAAGGGCTGTGATATATTTCACACCTTAAAGGCAGGAACAGTCACACTGCTCTCATAAGTAACCAAAAATGGGACAAATCAGTGTCAAGGAACTAATTGGGAAATGTGCTGGCTTTGTGTCTCTGCATTATGAACATTCAGGTTTCCACTGTTTGCCCGTCAGATTATGAGACAAGTGCCCCAGCAGCACAAATATAGAGACATTTTCCGGGTTTAATATACTGTACATTTAAAAAACTTCACAGGAGTCCCCTCTTACCTTACCCCAGCTGCCCCACCCCCCTTTCTCCTACGGTCCACTCACTTCTATCAGATTCCTCCTTCTGCCCCTTTACCTTCTCCACCCATCACCTCCCAGCTTACTTTATTCCCCCCTCCCCACTTCTATCACCTTCTGGCTTGGGCTCCCAATGCCACCACCCCAACCTTCTTTACCCTTTCTTTCCAGTCCTCCTGATGAAGGGTCTTGGCCCAAAATGTCAACATTATGCATTACAAAGACGATTTTCACTTTTACGAAAATTTTTCTCATATAAATTAATGGTTCTTTGCTTTACACCATTTCCGCTTAAGAAAGATTTCATAGGAACGCTCTACTACCTTTGTAAAGGAGGGGGAGAAGACACCTGTATAATATACAACCTGAAATTCTTATTGTCTGCATATTTCCACGAAACTGGAAAACCCCAAAGAATAAATGATAGAGAAAACATTAAGAACCCCAACAACCCCCTCACACACAAGCAGCAGCATAAGCATCAACCTTCCCCTCCTCTTCCCCCACCTATTCCAGCAGGGCATCAGCCCCACCATCCACCATGCAAGCACAGCAAAGCTCTCTAAAGAGACCATGAGCTAGAGGTCAACAAAAACTAGTGCCCATCCCAACACTTCAAGATCTCAATAGGCCCTCCCTCTCACTAGGAGAGAGTGGGGCGGGAGGGGGAAGAGGGGATCACTTCTGCCACAGATGGCTCCTGACCTGCCAAAATCCTCCAGCACTTACTCTGAACACAGGAATATGATGCTTAAGCTCCAACAGCCAGCTAAGCAAACTAGTCTCCACTAAACACACAAAGCATTTTCAATGCTCCACATGAGGATATTTGATTTGGAGGGTGACAGGGGGTTGGGGTGGAAATCAGCTGTAAAACACTAATTGCAAACAATATATGCTGAGTTTAAAAAATGTACTTTTTAATGATTATTTCTGCTGAGACATTGTTTAGTTTTAGGCAGTGTAACAAAACACCAACATAATCACAGAGCAACAACTTCAGCATTTAATCAAACGTAAAGTTAAACGGCAGGCGTGAGCAAGAAAGCAAACATTCTGACTATCAAGCATTCCAGTCCATGTCAACAGCCTGACAGTACATAAGCATTTTCATGACTGTTATTCATTGATCATATAACATGCGCACTAAAAAACCACTGGGATAAAACTCTTGGCAATAACTAGTCTTTTCAGAGATTTATCATCCATTTTGATACACAGCGACTAATGGAAAACAAAATTCAGTTCCTTTGTTTACAATGTAGCACAATGAACAATGTTTATACTCATTTTAAAATCAAATTTAATGCCACCCAGAGCGGCAGACCACTTTGTGTACCGAGCATAAATCTCTCCCACTAGATCCCTTGCTTTAAGCTCCTCATGACTCATCTCCTTCCAACTACACGCATACACTCAATGGCCACTTTATTAGGTACACCTGTCCGTCACTGCAACATCTATTTGGCCAATCGTGTGGCAGCAGCTCAATGCATAAAAGTAAGCAGAGATTATGAAGAGTTGTTGTTCAGGCCAAACATCAGAATGGGTAAGAACTGTGTCTTTGACAGTGGAATGATTGCTGGTGGCAGACAGGGTGGCTTGAGTATCTCAGAAATTGCTGATTGGCTGAGATTTTCACAGACAACTATCTCTACAGTTTAGAGAGAATGGTGTGAGAAACAAAAATATCCTGCGAGTGGCTACGCTGTGGGGAAAAATGCCTTGTTAATGATGTCAGAGGAGGATGGCCAGACGAGTTCAAACTGACAGGAAGGCGAAAGTAACTCAGATAGCCACACATTGCAACAGTGGTGTGCAGAAGAGCATCTCTGACACAACACATCGAACCTTGAAGTGGATGGGCTACAGCAGCAGAAGGGCACACCGGGTTCCACTCCTGAAGTTAATAAAGTGGCCAGTGAGTGACAGATGACTAACATAGCATCAATAGGTACCAAAAATCCAGCCTTTTTCCACCTACGCTTTTTTTTTATAAACAACCTCCCAAAGCCATAGTGGTTCCTAGAACTCTCATTTACTTACCTTTGAGACCCCAACTTGACATTGAACCTTAAATTCAAACTGAGAAATCTAATTGCAGAGTGTCTACCTAACCAGGCACTGATCTGAATCAAAGTTGGAAATAACCCTGGGCTGTGCTGTTCAGCAGGTTATTCAGAGACTGCTTCTACACCATCTCGGGAAAGCCAAGCAGTTACTTGCTCTCTGGGATAACCCCGACACTCAAGGAGTGGCTGTAATTTGATGTAACCAAAGATTCCATCGACAAGGCATCTTAAGTGGAAACAGTACATCAACTTTCCATTTCAAAAACAATCCGACATAGAAGGAAGCCCTTTTGCCCATTCCATGTTTCATACAAGGAGAGAGAGTAACAGTTTGTGCACTAGGATTGGAATTCGGAGACAAACACAACAATCGTGCTGAGGAACACATTATACTTTCCAGAATTTAGGTTCTTTGTTTTGCATAACTACAATGAAATCGAGGCAAAAGGATGGAGTTACAGGCTCTGCCACATGCACAACTCCACAGAAGACAATGAGCCAAGTCAACCATCCATTTGCCTCTCTAGGACTGAGTGATACCTCTCAAACATCTATTCCAAAACAGAGGTTTACATAGAGCAAGTGAGGTTTAAAAAACACCCAAAACTGAGAGATAGGCAGATTTGTTTTATTAACAGAATGTTTTGTCAACTTTGAGAGATGGAAGACAATCGTTTCAGTTTATTGGTGAAACTGAAGGTGATAGAAAGCAAACTGCCTGAGAGATATTGTGAAGTGTTTTTGTTTGTACATAATATGGAGTGTTTGTTAAGTGATGTGACTTCCTGTCTTAGTATTGTACAAATTCTGGAGCTGCTGCAGTTTTAGAAATAGTTCTGAACATTCCTTGTCACTTCATGTCACTACAATACTAAAAACGATCCAAATAATTTGTTGGGCCCTTAATTACATACCACGCAAAACAAAATTTGGTAAGACATAATTGAGAGCAATAACACCAAAAGCTTTGTAAGGTTGTTAACTCTTAACTTTATCCCAGATACAAAAGCAGTTTCAAACAGACTGAACAGAAAAGCACAAGCAGACATGAACCTTATACATTATATAAAAAAGTTAACATGTTCAAAGTGTCACCCAATTGTTTTTGAAGTTTTGTCATTAGTTATCTTGACAAAATAGCTTACTGACAGTAAAAAGTTACATAAAAATCTAAAAAGACGTCATTACATTAAACATCTCAGAATCTTAAATTTTTGATTCTTTTGCATCTTTTCTTTAATTTTACAATTACTACTACTATATGACACAAAATGCCAGAAAATTGAGGTGTGTCACACACCCAAACAGAGCTTTTAAAACCTTTTTACAACTGACTGCTCATAGAATTATTCTGTGTTTAATCTTTTAAAAAATGGTTTGGATAATAGCTTCAGCATTGGTTCTACTGCGTGCCGGAGCTCTGCGATCCTCCTGAGTAATTCCCGTAGTTGTAGTTCCCATAGTATTGATTCCACTGATTCTGACTCTGGTAATACTGGCTCCACTGCTGAGCGTACTGCAGAACAAACAAAGTTACATTCATACTCCTGGGTTGCATTCGCAGACCTTGGGAGACATTTCAAAAGCATCTCTAAAACATTATTTAAAGCGAGCATTCGGTTGGCTGAGGACAATGCTTCTAGGACAGCACTCCCCGAACCTTTTTATGCCATGGTCCCCTACCATTAATCGTGGACACCGGTCGGGAACTCCTGTTCTAGGAGACTGGGCATGATAGACCATCAAACAGTACAGCACAGGAACAGACCCTTCAGCCCATGATACTGCACTAAACTAAGTAAAACAAGTAAATATCTAACATAGCTAATTTATTCTGCCTACACATTGTCCATATCCCTCCATTCTCTGCATATTGATGCACCTACCTAAGAGAGACTCTTAAAATTTACATCATTATTTGTCTCCACTACCATCTGTGGTGGCACATTCCAGGCACTGAGTTAAAACAAAACTTGCCCTGCACATCTGCTTTGTAAAAGCACAGTGGTTAACACAATGCTTTACAGTATCAGTGACCCAGGTTCAACTCCCACCGGCCTCTATAAGGAGTTTGTATGTTCTCCCCGTGACCACGTGGGTTTCCTCTGGGTGCTCCAGTTTCTTCTCAGTCCAAAGACGTACCGGTTGGTAGGCTAATCGGTCACTGTAAATTGTCCCATGATTAGGCTAGGGTTAAATCAGGGGTTACTGGGCGGCATGGCTCAAAGGGCTGGAAGAGCCTAAATTTATCCCCCTTACCTTAAATACATGCCCTCTAGTATTATATGTTTCAACCCAGTGTACTGTACCTATGCCTCTCATAACCTTATAAAGTTCTGGTCTCCTCTCAGCCTTTACCTCAGCAGAGAAAACCATCCCAATTCGTCTAACCCAGGAGTTCCCAACCTGGGATCCAGGAACCCCTTGATTAATGGTACTGGTCCATAGCATAAACCCCTGGTCTAACCTTTCCCTTCACACATGCTCTGTAATCTAGGAAGCATCCTGCAAACCTCTTCTGCACCTTCTCCAAAGCCTCCGTATCCTTACCACAAAGGGGCGATCAAGAATTGAATTCGGTCTAACCAGAGTTTTATAAAGGTGCAACACAGTTTCCTGACTCTTGAACTCAATGCCACAACTTATAAAAGGCAAAAATCACAAGAGATTTTAGAGATCTGGAAATCCAGGGCTGAAGGAACTCAGCAGGTCAGAAAGCATCTATTAAGAAAAATAAAGAGTTGACGTTTCAGGCAAAGATCCTTCATAAGTTCTGGTCGCCCAACTATAGGAAGGATGTTAAGGCTTCAGAAAGGGGGACAGAAGAGGTTTACCAGGATACTGCCTGGTTTAGAGGGCACGTGCTATCACGAGAAGCTGGATAAACTTTTTTTTTAAAAAGAGTAGCAGAGGCTGAGGGGAGGGCTTGAGGTTTATAAGATTGAGAGGAACAGATAAGAGTAAACAGGGAATCATCTTTTTCTCAGAACAGAAATGAGTAATACCAGAGGGCGTGCACTGAAGCAGAGAAAGGTAGGTTCAAAAGAGATGTGAGGGGTAAGTATTTTACTCGGAGAGTGGTGGATGCCTGGAATGAGCTGCCTGGTACGGTGACAGTGGCAAATGTTGTCATTGTTGAGAGCCATCGAGTCTCTGTTGACTCATGACGACCCTATGGATAGTATAGCTGTCCAGAGAGTTTTCATGGCGAGGTACAGAAGTAGATTGCCAGGCCATTCCTCCGCAAAGATTTAGCCGCTGCCCAGGTTAAGACCTGGTCAAATTCAAACTCAGGACCATCGCTTTGAAGTCCAATGCCAATGCCACTACCCCACTAGCAGGCAAATACATTACAGGCATTAGAGACGGTGAGGAACATGGAGAGATATGGACACTGTATAGGTAGAAGGGATTTGTTTTTTGAATTTTTAGCTGGTTCAGCACAACACTGTGGGCTGAAGGGCCTGTTCTTGTGCCGTACTCTTTTATGTTCTATGGCAAGAAGCCATGCCCTTCTTTACCACGCTTTCAACATAAACAGCCAATGCCCAACAGGCACCGAGATGCATTTGAACACGATCTATCCCAAGCACAGAGCACCTCCAAAACAGAGCCTACACAACGCCTCATCAAGAATCTTAGCAGGCCATTTCTGGCCTGTTTATACTCTGACTTTAATTTCATATTAAATGTGACAACAATCAGAAAATGCCTTCAGTATGTGGCTGGAGGAACTCACCTGCTGGTACTGGTTTGGATACTGCTGACTGTAAGTTGGTGTGGCAGTTTGGGGTTGAGTATAGCCTTGGGTGTAGCTCCCATAGCTGCCGTAGGTGCCATAGTTGTAACTAGGATTGTATGCTTGACTGTAGCCCTGGCCGTAGGTCTGCCCGTACGTTACCGGTGCTGGCGCTGGCGCTGGCGGTGCAGGAACCGGTGCTGGTGGTGGTGGAGGTGGCGCAGGAGCCGGTGTCGTTGTCGGCGCGACTGGCGTTGGCTGAAGTGGGTATGAAACATGGTTAAGTTCTGCTGCAGGGTTAGTTGTTTCAGTTTTATGCTATTTGGTACTATAGACACACTGATGTTCTAAACCT
Source organism: Hemitrygon akajei (assembly GCF_048418815.1). Taxonomy (NCBI): domain Eukaryota; kingdom Metazoa; phylum Chordata; class Chondrichthyes; order Myliobatiformes; family Dasyatidae; genus Hemitrygon; species Hemitrygon akajei. Next base: position 31,862,697 of record NC_133148.1, read on the forward strand.
GGGCAAATACCCCTTTAGTACAGCTGGATGGAGGATCTTTCTTGGAGTCCTAATGGGCCAAATGGCTGCCAGAGGCCAATTCAAAAGTCAAATAACACTCTTCTAGTTCCATGAAGCTTACCTAGTTCAAGCCCCACGCTATATATGGCATGGTAGTAAATACTGTGAAGTTCTGAGCCCCATATGTGAGAAAGGATAGGGCCAGAGGAGGTTTACAAGAATGTACCTGGGAATGAAAGGGTTAACAAGTGCCGAGCATTTTATGACTGTAGGCCTGTCCTCACAAGACGAGTGAGGGGGGAGACTCCATTGAAAGGACTAGACCGAGTAGATGTAGAGGGAATATTTCCAATAGTAGAAGAGTCTAGGATCAGAGGGCACAGCCTCAGAATAGGACGTCCATTTAGAACAGAGATGAGGAGGAATTTCTTTAACCAGAGGGTGGTGAATCTGAGGAATTCACTGCCACGGGTGGCTGTGATATCACCGGGTATATTTAAAGCAGAGACTGATAGGCTCTTGATTAGAAGGCAGGAGAATGGGGTTGAGTGGAGAAAAATAAATCTTCTATGATGGTATATTATATGATGGTGTCTCAGAGCTGGACGTGTCTGTACCCATGCCACTCCCCGCCCCCAGCACTCCTTCTCTGCCACCTGTCTCACACCCCTCCCACGGCACTCTACCCTCACCAGTCCCAACATCCTTTCCTTCTGCCAGATATACAAATTCGCTCTCCTCTAACATGGTGACAAAAACAGTACTGTGCAAAAGTCTTAGGCACCCTAGTTATATATGTGCCTAAGTTTTGCACAGGGTGATACATAGCATGGTCTTATGGACAAAGCCTGTCACTTCTGTGAAATGATGATGAAAAGCTGCATTGGTGAACACGATGTTGATGGCTGCTGAGCATGCACCAGGTGATGTGCCTCCGTTAAACACTACAGGGAAAAAAATAATCTGCTTCAGTTGAGAAAAACTGGTTACTAGGTGGTCCTCCAAGAACAGTGAAAACACCAAAAGTCAACCAATGGAACTTAGCAGCTTGAAATTCCCTTGAAAAAAAGCTCTGCATAAATTCCCTTGAAAAAAAGCTCTGCATAAATATTCAGAAAAGTAAAACCTTTCTGCAAATTAAGAAGTGAAGATGTTGGGAATACTCAGCAGGTCAGGCAGCATGTGGGAAGAAAAACAAGCAGCAGCTGACCTGAAACACTATTTCTCTTACCACACTTTTCTATATTATGTATAAACATGAGCTCTCTTCACGTTCTCAGATACTAATGTCGATGACAGAACTCCTGCAGGCAGGCTGCTGACTCCACTTCAGTAAGAGTTGGGAAGAACCTCTATTCCAGCTCATTTACTTATTCAGAATCAGGTTTAATGTCACTGGCATATGTCGTGAAATGTGTTAACTTTGTGGCAGCAGTACAATACAATAATAGAAAAGCCATGAATTACAGAAATATATATTATTAAATAGTTAAATAAGTAGTGCAAAAATAGAAATATAAAGTAGTCAGGTTGTGTTAAATGTCCATTCAGAAATCTGATGGCAGAGGGGAAGTGGTGAATCTCTGAGTGTATGCCTTCAGGCTTCTGTAGCTTGTTCCTGATTGTAGCAATGAGAAGAGGGCATGACATGGGTGATGGGGGTCCCTAATGATGGAGCCCACCTTCTTGTGGAAAATGTCCTGGATATTACAGAGCTTGTGCCCGTGATGAGTTTACAATTCTCTGCAGCTTATTTCACTTTTCTGCAGTAGCCCCCTCCCTCAGTACCAGTAGCCCATTCTATCATTTGACAGTGATTACCATGCTCTGATTGTAGGTGGTCTTGCTGTAGGTTGGTGCTCGCACTAAGTTGTAGCTGTGGGTCCGACTGTAGGTGCCACGGTTGTTGTTACTGTTGCTGGGCCAGCGGTTCGGTGGGTTACTTCCACGGTTGTAACCTGCGTATTTAAAAAAAGACAGGCGGGTCATATTCATGGTGAGCAAGTACTCTTTACAAAAGGTAAGGACTACCTAGCAAAAGTTAAACAGGATTGTGTCATTCAGTTCCATGAGCCAATTCTGGCATCTAATGACACCTAGAACCTGCTTCCAGCCTACTGCTTTGTTCTCAGTAAACACACTTACACACGTGTATTCACTCAGACACAAACACTGCCTTGCCATTCTGCAGTCATTGCAGTGAGTGTAAGCACTTCAATGTCTTCCCTGGAATATTCTCATAATTAACGCACTGGGTTCCCCTGCACTGCTACGTATATTCAGAGTCAGACAGCCAGTTTAGTTTAATTTTATTCTTCATTTGTACTAACAGTAAGTGTGTGATTGTGCTGAACGTTCCAGTGTTTCACATTGTCGTTTCCCAGCAGTCACGTGGCATCTACTGGCTCCTGAATCAAGTTGGCTTTATGGTGTCTTTTCCGCCATACACGGTGGGTAATGGGGGATGTGTAAATGTGCATATATTGTTCGTATACTGTATTTAAGGTGGTTACTTCTGCTTATTTTATAATATGATTGCAACTACATTATGTGATGCATCATTTTCTAATTCATGTATAGTCTTAAGTTAACTTTGTTGGTAAATTAAGATGGTATGTCCTAGTGCCTAAAAGAACACTTTTTACCCTCAGTAAGAGAGGGATAGGAGCTGCCGGGAGTTCACACTGGACAAGAATAAGTATGGAGATACTATAAAAAACACAAAATGCTGGCAGAACTCAGCAGGCCAGACAGCATCTATGGGAGGAGGTAGTGACGACATTTCGGGCCGAAACCCTTCATCAGGAATTACTATTGTGTTTTCTTGAAGATATCATTTTGTGAATATTGGTATTCATCTTTTCGCTATTTTTACTAATTTCTGTAAGTTTGATTTTTGACACACCTAATAAAGCCAGCTGGTGGCGTAGTGGCATCAGCGCTGGACTTCGGGGTGAGCAGTGCTGAGTTCGGATCTGGCCGGCTCCCCTGCACGCTCACCATCTGTGCCTGGGTTGAATATCGAGCTAGCAACTCAACCTCATTTTTAAAAAAACCTGCAGAGGAATGGGCTTTTAGATGCCCAATCACACCGTATGATGAGCAATCACCAAAAAGGTTGGTGCAAAAAGCTTGTTATGACGGCACCCCGACGATTCCACCAGGAGCGCACACACATACACACACACCCCTACCTAATAAACACCCTAAGCGATTCCAACCATACTTTCTTTGTTCATAACCCACGTACCTAACACAGCGATCCCAGTTTTGGCTGTATTTTTGGAGGAAAATGAGTGAGGATTTTATGCCTGCATGTGAAAGTACTTTAAACCTGAAGAATCTGGTTCTAAGTTTGATAGGCATCAGTCATTGAGAGATGGAACACAGCAACAAGTTTATGCTGCCCAAGAAGCATCTACTTTCACACTGATGCTACCCTAACTCACTTCATTCTCTCCACATTTCATCAGCTCCCTGTTTGATTCCTCCTCTTGGGTACATATTAGAGGGGCAATTACCCTACCAATCTGCACTTTTTGGTGCAAGGGAGATCATGTAAACTGCACACAGTCAGCATCAGAATAGAGCTTGGAAACAAACTCCTCAGCTCCACTCGCCCACACTGACCACAGTCCCCAACAAGCTGATCCCACTTGCCAGAGGTCAGGATTAAATCAAGGTCACTGGAGTTGTGAAACACAAGTCACTGTAGTACCCAGATAGAACATTACAGCAGAGTGCAAGCCATTCTGCCCACAATGCTGTGCTGACCCCTTAACCCTACTCTAAGATGCATCTAGCACTTCACTCTCCCATAGCTCTTCATTTTTGTATCATCCATGTGCCTATCTAAGAATTTCTTAAATGCCCCAAATGCCTCTACCACCACCTTGAGAGGGTGTTCCAAGCACCCATCATTCTATGTGTAAAAAAACTGATCTCTGACAGAGTCATAGAGAAGTACAGCACAGAAAAAACCCTTCAGCCCATTTAGTCCATGCCAAAACCTTCAACTGCTTACTCCCATCGATCTGCACCAGGACCATAACCCTCCATACCTCTACATATCTAAACTTCTCTTAAAAGTTGAAATCAAGCTCACATACACCACTTGTACTGGCAGCTCGTCCCACACTCTCACTACCCTCTGAGCAAAGAAGTTTCCCCTCAAATTCCACTTTTCACCTTTCACCCTTAACCCATGACCTCTGGTTGTAGTCCCATGCAGCCTCAATGGAAAAAACCTGCTTGCATTTACCCTATTTATACCCCTCATAACTTTGTATACCTCTGTCAAGTCCCCTCTGAATCTTCTATGTTCTAAGGAATAAAATGCTACCCAACTTTATCTTTCCTTATATGTCATGTCCTCCAGATGGCACATCCATCTAAATCTTCTCTGTACTCATTTCAACTTCATTTACATCTACCCTTGTAGGTAGGTGACCAAAACTGCACACAACAGTCCAAATTAGGCTTTGCCAAGATCCTATACAACTTCAACATATACTTCCCTGCAATCACTTTAAAATTTTGCCCCCTTGTATAAGCCACTTCCACACCAGGAAAAGGTCTCTGGCTGTCCACATGACCTATGCCTCTTACAGGGTCAAAGTAAAATTAATTCTCCTTTCAAAATCATGAAGTGCTCAATAGAGTGGTGAACAAATTACCAGAGGGATTTCCAAAGGAGTTCGGCATAAATTGGAGTTGTCATGGGCTATAATTACTAACCTCCACGGAATCCACCACGGTTGAAGCCACGAGATCCCTGCCCTCCACGATTGTCAAATCGGTTGAAGTTTCCTCGGCCACGGAAGCCAGAAGACCGGTTGTCAAAGCGTTTCTCGGGGGGAGGGATGGCCCGTTTTCCTTCCTCGTTGTACTCGCTCACCAGCTTCTCGGACTCCTCCTTCTGAAGCTCGACGTAAGTCACGTCTTCTAGGAAATCATCTATGACTGGCAGGGTGAAGTTCGCTACGTGCCATAGAGAGAGGGAAGAGAGAGAAAACAAGACATAGCGAGGAGAGAAGTTAATGGCATCACCCAGAATTGGTAATATTAAAAAGTGAGCTGGCGCAGGAGGGCCCTTGGCGCCAGTGATCCAACACCACTTGTCACTGGGAGGAAGCGGTGTTCAAAGAAAACAAAAAGGTGATTCGGCCTCCAGGAAACTGCTCCTTAATTTCCAAGCAGATTTGTTTGGCATAAATGTGGAAACTGGTTATCATCAAAACGCAGTTATGGACATCCCATAATTTAGAAATTCTGGCGATGCCCATAACAATCTCAGTGTACTGACCTCAGGTCTACAGGGCATACGTCTGATAGACGGAAAAGATGGTGAAATGGGTTTGATGCGGAATAAGTAATAAAGAATGAGAGGGAAGAGAGCTCCCTGACTTAGCACTTTTTTTTCCTTCCAACTGTTTTTTTAATATATAAAAAAACAGGATTTGCATTTCTAGATTCCTACCTTTCATTTCTAAAACTGCATGATCAGGCACATCCTTTCCTTCCTCATCAGTGCGTTTTATTGTCCGTTCTTTTAAATCGGCATCCGTAGGACAAATTACAATAGCCTTGCGTTGAAACCCTTCAAAAGGACGCATTTTTCGTCTCTGTGCTGATCCATAAACATTTGTCTAGCAATGTGACAAAGAAGAGGCAAAATTGTTTATTATTTGTTGCTTGGCTTGCAGACAACGAGGCCTGTAAATTACGAAATAAACACTTTCACCCCTCATAGCTCAAAAGCTTTCAGGCAGGGTGGGTACCTCTGCCCCTTTCCTCTCAAAAAGAAAACTTACCGATCTGTTTGGAATCTCCGTACTGAACTTTTTTTAAAGTGATTACATAAATCCGATGTGGGCTTGTTTGCAAGACTGAATATCAGGTTTGAGAAGGTTCCTTGCTGCTCCATAATTTATGTCAACCAATACTTTAATGTTAAACTTCTTGCCTTTTATTGGCCAGCTTAACTGGGAACCAGTCCACAGTTGCTGTCTGATATGTCAATCATTTATAACAACCGCCACACCTCCATTTTATAACGCATCTGATCTTTCAAATAAAATCACATCACAATCAGATGTAGTATCACCAGCTTATGTTATGAAATTTGCCATCTCCGGCAGCAGTACCACGCAATATGTAAAAAACCTGAATTACGGTATCTATCATATACGCTGATTGACAATGTTAATCTCCTATCCCAGCACCTGTCAAAGGACTCTATTGATACTTCCAATCCAATAGCAGTAAGTAACAAACTGCTACAAAATAAGCCCAACTACTAATACGCAAAGTGCACAACGCTACAAGCTTCCCTTCCTCAAAGCTATCTAATTTTGACCAAACAAAATATAGCATACAGCTAAGCTCAGTTTAAATGCTAAATATAAATTACAATTAATTAAAAAAAGCACGTTCAATTAAACTTCAAGTTTGTTAAGATAGCTCACTCATTACCCACCCCAACCTTCCTCTATTCCCCACTCTGACATTTTACCTCTTCTCCCCTGCCCTGCCTATTACTTCACCCTGGGTTCCCTCCTTCCTCCCCTTCTCCTGTTGTCCACTCCCCTTCTTCTCCAGTCTTTGACCTTTATCACTGACCTGGCTTCACCTATCACCTTCTAGCTAACCTCCATCCCTTCCCGGCACCTTTCCCCTTCTTTCTCAGTCCTGGGGAGGGGTCTTGGCCCAAAACATTGACTGTTTATTCATGTCCATAGATGTTGCCTGACCTGCTGAGTTACTCCAGCATTTTGTGTGTGTTGCTCTGAATTTCCAGCATCTGCAGACTGTCTCTAGTTTTTGATTGTCACTCATTACGTGTTCCTCCTGCATCATTCCCTCAGAGCATCGACCGGCTAATAACATACACAAGTTTGACAAATGTATATGAAAATGGCCCGAGTATGTTTCAGAAATATCAGTTTGGGCACTTTTTTTGTTTTTGCTGGCGATCAGGTAGCTCGCCTGTCAATAGTGCCAGAACGTGATGGTTTGATTTCTTTTATGCACAGAATTTGTATTGTGTAACTACCCTCCACACTGCAATTTGCTGGAAAACTAATCCCAGTTTTATCAGGGCACTCTTTTGTACGGTCAGTCATGAGTAACATTTAAGTAGACAATGCCGGGTAGAGAAACAAGTGAACTCTTTGTTATTGCCTGCTCTGCTTACAGTTCAGGGGCTGATACAATGCAGTTAATGCTCTGGGTTTTTAAGACTGGCTTGTTCACAAAAATCTCCATAACTGTTTCAGATCTGCAACCCCACTGACAATGTGTAAATTCATCCATCAGCAACTGTTTCCAGGTGCCACTTGACTACAAATAACAGTAATTCCTAGTTGCACATTTCAGTCTTCTGTGCAACACCCTCTCCAACTCTCTCTACAGAACAGACCATCACTCACAATTCCTTCTTTCACACCATCACCCACACACTTTAAATAACAGATCTTAATGTTTCTGCTGATGTCCCATTTTATTCTATTCTGTGGAAAATCTCAGATTCATTACTATCTGCTTAACTTCTGAGGATTGTGTTTTGTTGGAACCACTTACAGTTTTGAAGTAACAAAAATAATCGTTCAGTCCACAGATGTACTTAACACTTTCTGAAGACTTTTATTGAACTTGTTTTTATCTAAGCGTTCATTAAAACCCTTTGAAACACAAATTTTAGAAAGCTGTACCCAAGTTTAAAACTAATCTGAAACGGAAGTAGTACTTTCACAATCCAAGGGCAAGGCGTTTCAGCCAAACCACTTGAATAGCTGACATTTTGGCATGAATAGACTTCATTGAGACCGTAATAAGATACAGGAGCAGAATCGGGCCATTTCATCATTCATCACCCTTCCCCTCTCAGCCCCAATCTCCTGCCTTCTCCCTGTATCCCTTCATGCCCTGGCTAATCAAGAATCTATCAACCTCTGCCTTAAATATACCAAATGACTTGGCCTCCACTGCTGCCTGTGGCAAAAAATTCCACAGATTAACCTCCAGCAGTTAACACCTTTTTACTTAAAATTTTAAGAATACTAAGCTAGAGATCATAAGTTCTTTCATATTTGCAAGTGTATGTTTATAGTGTAGAACAAACATGAGATCTTTTCAACAGGCACAGAGATGCCCAATTCCTTTTCCTTATACTATTGGCAACATACACTCAGCTGCCATTTTAATAAATACAGGAGTGCAACCTGGTGTGGTCTTCTGTGGCTGTAGGCCATCCACTTCAAGGTTCAACATGTTGTACATTCAGAGATACTCTTCTGCGCATCACTGTTGTAACACCTAGTTATCTGAGTTACTGTCACCTTCCTACCAGTCTGAACATTCTCCTCTGACCTCTCCCATTAACAAGGCATTTTCACCCAAAGAACTGCCACTCATTGGATGTTTTTTTTTTTGTTTCTCTCACCATTCTCTGTAAACTCTAGGCACAGTTGTGTGTGAAAATCCCATGAGATTTCTATTCTATTTCTGGTGTTCCCACAACCGATGATCTCACATTAAGGACTCTTTATCTTGTTATTTCATGCTTTCATTATTTATTGCTATCTGTTTACATTTGCATTTGCACAGTTATTCATTAATCCTGTTTACATTTACTGTTCTATAGATATGTTACATTTACTCGCAGAAAAACTAATCAAGGGTTGTACGTGGTAACGTGTATGCATTCTGATAATAATTTTTATTTTGAACTTTGAGATCAGTAGTTTCTGATGTACTCAAACCAACTTGCCTGGCACCATCAATCATTCCACATTCAAAGACACTTGGATCACATTTCTTTCCCACTCTAATGTTTGGTCTGAACAACAACTAAACCTTTTGACTGTGTCTGCATGTTTTTATACACTGAGTTGCTGCCAAATGATTGGCTGATTAGATATTTGTGTGTATATATAAGAAACTACACAATAATTAAGAGCTCATTGATCAGAAGTAAAACAAATAACCAACTTCCTTTACTCAAGCATTTTTACTAATATATGTAATCTTCACTGGAAGTTCTCACTATCAATTTGAGCCAGCATAAAATTGGCTTGATTTGCATTTAGAATTCAAGGTACTATCACATCTGGTTTGCAGAAATTAAGGAGCAGAAAGAATCAAAAACCTTTGCAGTAATCAACTGCAACAATCTCACCAAGCGTACACATGAAATTTACATGTTCTAAGTGCATTCTAAGATGAATTATTTGGAATTTCTTCAGGGTACAAGGAAGATCTCAGCTACCTAATTGATTTTTCATGTAAGAGTGCTGGAGAAATACAGCTAATTCCTTTAAATATATATATTTTTTTAAAACCAACCCAAACTGGATGAGCTAATAGAGGAATCGACAGCAATTTGTACGTTCTCCCCGTGACCACGTGGGTTTCCTCCAGGTGCACCAGTTTCTTCCCACAGTCGTCCCGTTATCAGGCGAGGGTTAAACCAGAGGTCGATAGGTGGCACACCTCCAAGGGCCTACTCTGCACTGTACCTCAAAAAATAAATGGCTGACTAAGTCTCCAAGCTTGATTTTCATTGAAAATATAACGTGGATCCCATTTGTTGCACTTAAGTGGTCACCTAGCTCCTGAAGGACTACCCAGATATAAGTTCTACTCTGTTGACCTTTACTACATCCCCACATACTCACCTATACTCACCAATTCTTCAATAGAGCATCTGTCCCAGACAAAACAACATTTAAGTACTTACCAGGGATACTTACACTTATCCTGTCCCAAAGACTACTCTTTAGACCAGTACTTACCTTGCCCATCTTGCAGGTTCTGGAAAGCCAATGTTCATTAGTATTAAAACTTACCTGCGCAGCAATTATTTAACAACCAACAAAGTTCCAATCACTATTTTTATATTTTTTTTAATCATTTTCTTTTAAAACTTATTAACAATGGAGATCACTTACTCACCATAGATCTTTTATTTTCTAAGCAGCACAACATTAAATCTTGTTTTTACTTTTGTTCTTTACTTGGTGTGAAGATTTTCATGTGATCCCCAAGCAATGAAATAAAATCGTTTTAAGTTTTACAACATTTTCATTAAATATTACAAGAGATTTAGTTTACTGATGAGGTATAATTATTTTAATTCCATATGCAGACTAATTTAGGTATCTCATCTAGTGTGTCAGTGATTCATGGAAGCACAACAGTACCTGGTCAAGAATATAGTTGCGTTTCTTGCGAGCGGCAATCTGGATAAGACGGTTCAAGCACTGGGTAGCTTGCTGAATTAGGACGTCCCAACGGCCGGCATAATTGCGTTGACGTCGAAGCCCCATCACCTGTGAAAATGGCAGAGACGCCTGCAGTTGAAAGGACTGGATTCTTTCACTCCCAGTGAGGACTCATTGACTTGGAACCAGCGCAAAAGACCTGTGATTAGGCTTCTCAATCTTTAAGAAACCAATTAGATGAGACAGTCTTCTGCAGTCACTGACCAAACTTATTTTTTTACAATCCCAGTTTCTGACACCATAGAAAGAAAACAATTCGCAATTCATGCAGAAGTGTCACTTTTTGCATTAAAGGAAACCACAGATCAAATAACATTTTAAGTTCAGCCTACCCGCATTGATTATTCAACATTTGAGATTATACCTGTATTATGATTTTCTGTAGCAGAATCAAAAATTAAAAACATCACTGCACTTATTGCAAACTGACCTTTGACTCTCTTGCAGCAACACTACTGGAAAAGGTTAATCATGGATTTGCATTTCTACGCAATTCCTCCATGCAGACATTATGAAAAATCCAACCAGCATCGCTAATGGATGCTACAAAAGAAAGTTTTCACTTAAGCATCATTTTTATTTAAGCTTTGCACACGGAACCCAGGTTTAAAACACTATTGTGGAAAGCTGAACTCATCAAGCTCAATGACGTATAATTCAGGGACACAGATTAAGAAAACAGGTACCTCTACACACCATGTACCTACCTTCATCTTCTCCATGATGGCATTTGTACCAAGGATGTTGTACTTCTTCCGTGGGTTGCTGGCTGCGTGCATTGCAGCCCATGTTGTTTTCCCTGCTGCAGGGAGTCCAACCATCATCAGGATCTTTAAAAAGAAAGACAACTTTGGAACTGAGATTCATTAAGGCGCAGCTCTTCCCATTCTCTCCAATTTCCAGTTATCCCCAGCTTTTCCCCTTCAATAAATGACGACCTACCCAACTTACATATGCATGGCACCTCTAATGTGGTGAAACCCATTCAGTAATAAGACAATGTTATCACACAAAATCTGACACAACAGACAAATCAATCTGGTAGGTAGCCGAAGAAACAGCTGCCCAGAGTGGAGTAACAAAATGATCAAGAATGGAAATCTACATTTTTTAAAAATCAGGTCTTTCATGATTCTACTGTGGGTAAATCAGTAGACTGCAAAGACAAGTGAGAAGTCAAAGTGGGGTTAAAAATGCTGCTTCAGTCATAAACCTATTTCTTGTACATCTGTCTATATAGTCTCAAACACAAATGGGAAAGATGCAACTATACTTCATTCTGCTTAATTTCATTCCACAGTCAGTACCTAATAATGTATATAAAATGTCTAACGTATATAAAAAAATTGGAAAAAAACAAACTTATATTATATATAAGTATGTATATAAGAAAAATGGAGGGTTATGGGGTAGTGTGGGTTTAGTACTTTTGTTTAAGGATTATATGGGTCGGCACAACATGGAGGGCTGAAGGGCCTGTACTGTGCTGTAGTGTTCTATGGTTCTATTAGGCACACATATATAACCAGGGCACCAAGACTTTTGCACAGTACTGTATTTGTCAACGTGGAGCAGACAGCAAGTCTGGTGGGAGCAAAGGATGCTGGGAATGACGAGGGTGAAGCATCGTGGGATGGGTGTGGAACAGCTGAAAAGGACTGCCAGGGCAGGGGTGCAGAAACACCCTGAGACACTAGGCAAGGTCATTCTATTCCTCTCCCTGGCCTCCCCCCCCACCCCCCCACCCCCACTCACAGCGCACAACAAAGATCCATAACAGAATTAGGTTTATCATCACTCACGTGTGTCATGAAATTTGTTTTATTTTGTTCTTTTACTACACTACAATGCAAAACTCCTGAGACTGTATTTGTACATTTAGATCCTTTCTTAGCTTTAGTTTGTATTCAAATGTACTTATCAGAAATCTTACATCTGAACTCAAACCTTTACATGAAAGCAATAAGAATAAACACATATGGGCCTAGATTAAGCAACAACAAAGCTATTGAATGGTCTGTGCCTTTGCGCAGCAGCTATCTTCAAAAACCACATATGAAATATCCTTATTCTCTAAAGGAAGGAGGAAGGAGCAAAACAGAACAGCAAAGTAGCTGACAATAACACGATTCAATATTTTAAAAAAACACTGAACACAATATTAAGGAATTTATTGCAGGACATTAAGAAAACTACCATACGGTTAAGCAGAGCAATAATGATTTTAGGGAGAACAAATTCAGGGTCAGGAAATTCAATAGATTTTTTTTAAGAATACACTGAGCAGAATTGATAAAGGAAATCAATAGATTTAGTGTTTAGATTATCAAACTACATGCTGCATAAAAAGGATACTGCATAGGACCAAACATTTTGTGGTAACATTAACAGACAGAAGACTGGTAGGAAGAAAAGGATAAATGGCTCATTTCCATGTTGGTACGCAGAGCTAGAATCACAAGGAATGATTGCTGGGCCATCATCTGTTTCCAATCTATATTAATGACCAAGTGTAATGTAACCAAATTTGCTAACAATACAAAAATCCATGAGACCCAAGCTATGAAAAGGGCACGGGAAGTCTACAGGGAGAAAAACAAGGTTGTGTACTGTGAAAAATACAGCACACCATATATAATACAAGGATTTTCACTGAAAAACAGAGTAACGTGCAAATAGGAAATGACAGGCTGTTGCCAAACAGAGATGCCCTTGTACATAAATATTAGAATGCAGAAACAGCAAGGAATTAGAGAAATAAATAGAGTGCTGGTTTGTATTACAAGGATATGAGAGAATAAACAGACGGAAATCTTGCTCTAACTATGAAGAAGTTTGATAAGACCCCACCTGAAATAGTGTACACAACCTACAGACTCATTATTAGAAGGATATACTTACACTGGAGGTACTTCAGAAGACATTCACTAGGCTGATTTCAGAGATGAGGTTGTCTAATGGGGAATGACTGACAATATTAGATCTATAAACTGGAGTTCAGAAGAGAGGTGACTTGTTAAAACATGATTCTGAAGGGGTTTGTCAAGGTATTGGTTGAGAGGATTGCTTTCCTGTGTGGAGGAATATAAAACTTAGGGAGGATGGCCTACCCTGGCTGTTATTTCTAAAGCAATCAACAATACTGTGGGAGTTCCTATTAGCAGTAGCCAAAGACAGCACATTGGGTCAAACAGGAAAGGATAATAAAGGACTCTGTCATGAAATGTTAACCATTTTCTCTTTCTGCAGATGCTGCCTGACCTGTTGAGGTTTCTAGCATCCCTATTTGTTTAAATTTTCAATAGGTAATAAATACAGAGATCCCCACCACCCAGGTCATGCGCTCTTCTTGCTGCTGTGATCAGGTAGAAGGTACAGGACTCGCACCACCAGATTCAAGAACAGTTACTACCCCTCAACCATCAGGCTCTTGAATAGAAGGGGATAACTACACTCACTTGCCCCGTCATTGAAATGTTCCTACAACTCATGATCTCACGTTAAAGGACTCTTTATCTCATGTTCTCGTTATTTATTGTTATTTATTTATATCTGCATTTGCACAGTTTGTTGTCTTCTTCACTCCTGTTGATCTTTCATTGATCCCGTTATAGTTACTATACTATAGATGGAGTAAGTGGGTGAGGAGGAGGGCGTGTTGATGTTTTGCAGCTGCTTGTGTGTGGAACGGGGGAGAGCTTTGGGGATCTAACATTGTCATTCTTTCTCTAGGGGTTTTTATTCTGTGTCATGGATGTTTGTGGAGAAGAAAGTTTCAGGTTGTAAACTATATACATTCTCTGATAATAAATGGAACCACTGATTTGCTGAGTATGAATCTTAGATAAATGAATCTAAGAAGTTGTATATGGGACTTCGATAATAAAATTTACTCTGAACTTTGGCAGCAACATCCACAACAACACAGTATTGAATAAAAAGCAAATTAGCAGAAAGTCTTAGCTTGGAAATTAGCTTGAACAAGGAAATGACTTTATTTTGTCCCCCCCCCAAAAAAAGACTACTAGATATTAGGTTCCAAGCAACCCTTTGAACCATATCAGTATACTTACTTCACACTCTGCCTTTGTTTTTGGTCCTGCTGTCCCTGGCATCCGTTGATCTAAGGGCACATGCTGAATGTATGTGAACCCGTCAGGAATTCTGCACCAGGGATCCTTCTGGCCAAAGTTGAACTCAACAGCGCAATTTTTTGACAACACGTGTGGGAACAATGAACGTCCAGCAAGAGCTGATTTCTTGACCCTGAACGCAACACCAAGCCACCTTCCGTTCTTGGTATAGGACATCTCCACGTCTTCACCAACTTCGAAGTTCTAAAGATGCAATGGAGAGTAAATGTCCAGCAATGAAAAATTTCAGAACTTGTTGAAGCAGCTAACAGTAAAGTTGCCTTCACACCAGTTTGCTAGATCCTGCTTAGGGAAGAATTATCAGCCAACGAACAGAGGCCCAAGAGTTTTTTCTGACCATCAAGCCAAGATCCGGAAGACTCAATTTAACAAAGTATTTGAGCTACAGAACTAGCACAGAAGCAGGCTCTTCAGTCCATCTAGTCCTGCCAAACCCTTTAAACTGCCTACCTCTCATCGACCTGGACCAGAGCCCTTCACCTCTGCCATCCATGTACCTATCCAAACTTCTCTTAAGTGTTGAAATCAAGCTTGCATGCACCACTTGCACTGGCAGATCATTCCACAACCCTTGGAGTGAAGAAGTTTCCCTTCCTGTTCCCTTGAAACTTTTCACCTATCACTCTTAACCTATGACCTCTAGCTATAGAGGTCCTGTTCACCCTGTACACATCAGACTTCCAATATAACTCAGAGTCCTGCCATGTGCAGAAGTTCGCTGATGACACGGCCATAGTGGGGTGTGTCAGGAATGGACAGGAGGAGGAGTATAGGAAACTGATACAGGACTTTGTGATATGGTGCAACTCAAACTACCTGCGTCTCAATATCACCAAGACCAAGGAGATGGTGGTGGACTTTAGGAGATCTAGGCCTCATATGGAGCCAGTGATCATTAATGGAGAATGTGTGGAGCAGGTTAAGACCTACAAGTATCTGGGAGTACAGTTAGACGAGAAGCTAGACTGGACTGCCAACACAGATGCCTTGTGCAGGAGGGCACAGAGGCGACTGTACTTCCTTAGAAGGTTGGCGTCATTCAATGTCTGTAGTGAGATGCTGAAGATGTTCTATAGGTCAGTTGTGGAGAGCGCCCTCTTCTTTGTGGTGGCGTGTTGGGGAGGAAGCATTAAGAAGAGGGACGCCTCACGTCTTAATAAGCTGGTAAGGAAGGCGGGCTCTGTCGTGGGCAAAGTACTGGAGAGTTTAACATCGGTAGCTGAGCGAAGGGCGCTGAGTAGGCTACGGTCAATTATGGATAACTCTGAACATCCTCTACATAGCACCATCCAGAGACAGAGAAGCAGTTTCAGCGACAGGTTACTATCGATGCAATGCTCCTCAGACAGGATGAAGAGGTCAATACTCCCCAATGCCATTAGGCTTTACAATTCTACTGCCAGGACTTAAGAACTTTTTAAAAGCTATTATTAATGCTTTTTGAGATAGTGATTTAGATGCATATCATATTTTTTTTTTTTTACTGAGTTAAGTATTGTATGTAATTAGTTTTGCTACAACAAGTGTATGGGACATTGGAAAAAAGTTGAATTTCCCCATGGGGATGAATAAAGTATCTATCTATCTATAGTCCCACCAACCTCAGTGGAAAAAGCCTGCTTGCTTTCACCCTATCTATACCCTTCATAATTTTTGTAAACCTCTATCAGATCTCCCCTCACTCTTTTACAGTCTAGGGAATAAAGTCCTAACCTATTCAATCTTTCCCTATAACTCAGGTCCTCAAGACTCAACAACATCCTTGTAAATTTTCTCTCTAGTCTTTCAATCTTATTTACATTGTTCCTGCAGGTAGGTGACCAAAGTTCTCCAAATTAGACCTCACCAACATCTTACACGACTTCAACATAACATCTCAAGAACAAGCCCTTTGGCCCACAATGTCTGTACTAACCCCAACTGATCCCAGCTGCCTGAACATGATCCACATCCCTCTGTTCTTTGTTTACCATCTTACTGAATGAGAGAGAAGTAGTGAAGGACCGAATCACCTACTCATGCTCCTGTTATCACGTTCTTAACGCAAGAGCAATTCAGGCAGACCACCAGACCAAGTGGCATATGTGGCTAACTGCCAACCATAATTATTAGACAGCAGCCACAGTCTCCACAGAAAAGCAGCTTCATTATTCCCACATGGAACAAGCATACAAACATCCTGCATTATTTTTTTTGTTCTACTGGTCTAAAGGAAACATCAAAATGACGTGAAAACAATTCAAATCCCAACCTTGAATCTTTAGTTTAAACACAATGCAACTCCAGGAGAACATTTTTTAATCAAGAACCGATTTGTTCAGATAATAACTTCAAGGACCCCTTAAAAACTACATAATGCATACAAAATGCATCCACCCAGCTTGTGGCATTGAGTGAAATGGTGCTGTCAAACATTTTAGTTCAAACACACGGGGCACCGGAATTCGGAGTTCAATTCTGACGTCATCAGTAAGGAGCTTGTGAGTGGAATACGTGTGTTTTTGCCGGCTGCTCCGCTTTCTTGCCACAGTCCAAAGATGTACCAGTTAATAGGTTGATTGGTCATTGTAAACTTGTAAACTGTCCTATGATTAGGCTAACATATACTGGGGGTTGATGGGTGGCACAGCCCAAAAGGCCAATTCGGCACTGCATCTCAATCATAAATGCTTTCCAATACTCACAATTAAGCAGCCCAGCACGTCATTTTCAGAAAATCGTTCTCCATAGTCCTGAAATTTGCAGCTTGTTGACTTCTTTGATGTCCCTCCATACCCAAATGAGAATTCCTCTTCGCCTAAAAGACAGTAAATTTGGGATTTGAGAGACTATTTCAATCAGTAATAATCTTCACCAATTTGCATGTGTGTATTTGCATTTCCCAATCTGTTATCTTGACTGCAGTGTTTCTATTTGTCCACTAACACTCGTAATGATCTCATTCTGCAATGCACTGGATGTCTTGGAGCAATTAGTAGATACTATGAATAATAGAAACAATTGCAAATATTTTGGACTAATTTCAATAGAACTCTTAGCAAATACAGTGCTTTATGTTCATTTCTGACAGACAAAGTCAGTCCTGTAACAGGAACCTAGTGTATAATTACATGCAGCACAAGCTCAGAAAAGGAGCATGACACAAGAAAATCTGCAGATGCTGGAAATCCAGAGTAATTCACACAAAATGCTGGAGGAGCTCAGCAGGTCAGGCAGCATCAATGGAAAACAGTAAACAGTCAATGTTTTGGGCCAAGATCCTTCTTCAGGACCCTTCATCCATAGATGCTGCCTGGCCTGTTGAGTTCCTCCAGCATTTTGTGTTTGTGACCATATTTACTTGGCAGCTCAAATTAAATAAGCAGGATTGTGTTGTTCTGGGATAAGAAAAATACTCAGGAAAAAAGTCTGTCCCAAAATCTCTGCTTTAGTGACGTTGATTTATGAAACTTGATAATTCTAACCGAGCAACATTGGCTAGCAGCGTGGCACTGAACTAAACTGAATACTACTGGACTCTTGGTTTGAAGTTTGTTATTCTAGATGCTGTTTGATCGCTTATTGCCATTTGCGCAATTTGTTCTTTTCTTGTTTGATGCTTTCATGGTGTTTCTCTGCTTCGTGGCTGCTTGCAGGAGAATGAATCTCAGAGCTGTATTCTGTACACGATTGGTTGATTGGTTACTCGTCATATCCAACGATGAATTAAATTTTGTGCAATTCCATTGTGTGTTTGCAGATGGCTACTGAGTCCAAATGGTGAGCAATAGAAATATCTAAAATAAGGACAATGAAACTGTGGTGGACCTGTATACACACTTTGAAGATTTTTTTTGGACAAGATGGTGCCCAGAAAATTATTTAGGCAATCATTTGCATGTAGACCACATGGCTAGGCAGAGCTGAAATGGCATCTATAAATTCACCCATGTCACCATTGTGGTTGGCAGAATTTCAGGTGATGATGAGGAGGCAATCAGCAGTGAGACAGGTCAGCTTGTTGAGTGGTGTCGCAACAACAACCTTGCACACAATGTCAGCAAGACCAACTAATTGGCAAGTTGTGAGAAGACACATTGAGAGGTCAGCAGCGGAAAGAGTGAGCAGCTGCAAGTTCCTGGGTGTCAACATCTCAGACGACCCAGTCTGGGCCCAACACTGATGCAATTACAAAGAAGGTATGCCAGACAGACTTCATTCGGAGTTTGAAGAGATGTGGTGTGAAACCAAAGACTATCAAATTTCTCCAGGTGCACGCAAAAAACATTCTGACTGGTTGCATCCCTGCTTTGTATGGAAGCTCCAATGAGTAGGATCCAAAGAGGCTGTAAACTCAGCCAACTCCATCATGGGCACAATCCTCTCAATCATCAAGGACATCTTCTTCAAAAGGTAGTACCTCAAGAAGACAGCATCCATCCTCACCATCTGGGACATGCCCTCTTCTCATTACTACCACTGAAGAGGTGGTATAGAAGGCCTGAAAGTCTTAGTAACAGCTTCTTTCCTTCACATCAGATTTCCGAAAGGCCCATGAACACTACCTCGCTATTCTTCTTTTGCACCATTTTATTGTAACTCAGAGTGTTTTATGTCTTTCAACAACACGTGATAATCTTACTCTGACTTCTCATCTTTCCTCCCCCAGTCCTGACAAAGGGTCTAGGTCCAAAACGTCAACTGTACTCTTTCCCGTAGATGCTGCCTGGCCTGCTTAGTTCCTCCAGCATTTTAGTGTGCGTTAAAGCAATAATAAACCTGATTCTGACTTGAAAAAATTTGGTCCACGTTACACAACTCAATCAAACCACCAGAAAAGATATGTTTTAAGTATCAGTATACATATGTACATAATGAGATAATCAGTATAGATATGCACAGAAATAATTTCACTTACTCTGCGTCATTAAGGGAGTACACCTTTCCAATAATCATAGCCAAGAAACACTTTTGAGGAAGTTCATGATATCCCTGATATTAGTAATGTCACAGCCAGATCTTTTCAGTCAAACTACAGAGAAAACTTGGCAACATAATAAAGATCCCATGCAAAGTGACTGTAAAGCTCAGACAGTGACGTAACCAGTCAGGAAAGATTTGGAATACAAATATTCCCTGGAATTGTGGTCTAGAAAGGAAAACAAAACTCAATACTCCGATATTCTAACAAGTGTGGAAAAATGGAATCTACAGAACCCCACAGGGAAGATTTATAGGAATTTAAGTAAATTGCGAACAATGGGTCGGACTGACCAACAAAGGCCTCTTTGCACAAAGCTCTATAAGCAATGAGACAATGAGTAGCACTTAGCACTCAGGAGGAATATCCCAGAAGAGACTTGCCCCAGACCACACAGATTTCCCTTTAAATTTCACTGCTGTCTAAGCATATGAATTGACCAGAGATCAAACAGAACAGTTCAAAGTTGTTTTAAATAAGTCAAATTTAAAAATTGAGAAAATTTATTGATTAAATTGGTGGAACGAAGTTGCATCTCTACCAAAGGAGGTGTAAGGCACTTCTTCCCTCCACTAGCCTGCAGGTCACCCTTGGGCAAGGTGTAGCACCTGCTCAGCCCAGAATCAGGGTCATGTGAAGCCATGGGAGCAGGTCATGGATGGCCATATGAGCAGCTGATGCATGGTTATGCAACCTCTGACAGCAGGCAGAAAATCTCTGAAGAGTATCAATAATGGCTGAGGTCACTGGTCTTGTAAAGACACTGCCCAGAAGGTCATGGATACACCATGAATATCCAAGTCATGCAACACAGCACATGACAACAATGATGACAAAAACAATGATGACTGATTAAACTTCCTAAAAGCAACTTCAAGCACTATAAATTTATAGCTGTAAGATCAAGTAAAATAAAACCAAATCACTTACTTACACTTAGCATTTCAAAGTTGGTAAGCCCATGATATAAATTGCACAGCATTTGTCAGCCATAAAAGTATGCTGACTCTCAACTCACTATACTTGTGCTCATTCCAGAGATGGAGTGGGAGTTAGATTTTCTTGAGTGATCTCCAGCTTGTGTCTGACTTGTGTGCTGCGGGGCACAGGCACAGGAGTCAAATCAGGAAGCTTGCAAAGAGGAGCTTGCTGCACTAGGCCATCAAGAAGGTTGCACATAGCATCACTGCATGCTGATAAAGAAACCACCAGCAAATGCTCGCGAAATCTAGCACTGAAATTACAATCAGCATCTAGTAGTATGCATAAACACAAAGGAGAAACTATTAAGTAATTCCTTGAAAATGGTGCCACAGGTAAATGGTGTCACAAATAGCACTCTTGGTAAAGTGGCCTTCATAAATCAATGTATTGAGTACAGGAGTTGGGAAGTTACGTTGAAGATATACAAAAACGGTGGTGAGGCTAATTTGGAGCATTGTGTGCAGTTCTGGTCACCAAGCTACAAGACAGACATCAATACAACTGAAAGAATACAGAGACAATTAACAAGGATGCTGCCAGAATTTGAAGACCCGAGTTACAAGAAAAGGGCAAATAGTCCCTGCAGCATAGGAGATAGAGAGATTTGAAAGAGGTATATAAAATCATGAGGGGTATAGATAGTACAAATGCAAGCAGGCTTTTTTCCATTGAGGTTGGGTGAGAATAGATCTAGACGTCATGAGTTAAGTGTGACAGGTGAAATGTTTAAGGAGAACATGAGGGGGGACTTCTACACTTAGAGGGCAGTGAGTGTGGAATGCACTACCAACAGAATTGGTGGATGGAGGGGTCGATTTCAACATGGATGGGAAAGGTATGGAGAGTGCATGTCAAGAGGATAAGCAGAGTAATTGTTTTGCAGTGACTAGATGGGCCAAAGGGCCTATTTCGTTTATGTACTGCTTACGACTCTAAGTAGATGCAGAAAAACTGAAGGCAAATAGATCAAACTTGAAAATGTTTGGTCCTCTACATGACAAGATGTTGTCTCATCATCTAATCAGGGGTTCCTAACCTTTTTATTCCATGGACCAACACAATTAAGTAAGAGCCCAGGTTCGGAACCCCTGATTCGAAAGGATACAAGTAAAGCAACACGCATGTAGCATGGCTGAGTAGAAGTGTATGCAGTGTTGAAGCTTTTCAACTACACATGAGAAAATCTCCCCAAAGGGGACCAAAGTGGTAAACTGGAGAATAGGCTAGTGAGAAACAGAAAACTGTGACACGGAAACAGAAAGATATTAGCTGCAGTTAATGAAGCAGGAGAAACTACACAGGGGAATTAAAACAAAATAGCAGCAAAATTAAAGTATTTTGCTTGACTAACAGTCAACCAAATGGAAACAATGGAGTTGTACAGGTCTAGAGTGAATGAGCAACACAAAAAACACTATTATAAAACTAGTCATAGATTCACAATGAGATAATGCACAGAAAGAGACCAGTGGCCAAGTGAGTCTACACTTCATCAATCAACCACTTACAGTAATACTACATTAATTTAATTTCCAAATACTTCAATCAGCTCACATAGATTCCACCATCCACTCAGGACTATTTAAAGTGACACATTAACCTAAACATCCCACACAATTTTTGGAATGTGGTAGGGAAGTAGAGCCCTTGAAGGAAACCCAAACGGTCACAGGAGAATGTGCAAATTCTAAACAGACAGCACTGAAAGTCAGGTTTGAACTCAGGCTTTTGATCTATTAGCTGCACAATGTGCTGCCCAAGTATCTGACAGACTAAAGCCACTAGAAGTCAATGAATTGACAACCTGCATTCCAATGTTTTAAAAGAGGTGACCACAAAGATGAAGGATGCACTCATGTCATCCTCCTTAATTTCAGATTTTGGAATGCCCAACACTACTTAATAAAAGAGGGAGATAGAGAAAAACACATCCAAAAGAAAATAACAATAGAACTGGGCAGATATATGCAAGGGAGATCTTATTCGTCAAAATCATTTTTCCCCCCTAGATTGTAACCAGGAGAAAGGATAAGGTATCCAGAAGGGCTTCAATAAAGTGCCTCTCAAAATATCATTAATCAAAAATGTGTATGGTATTGGGAGTAATACACTTGTATGGATGCAGATTTGTTACTAGACATAAAAGTTGAAAGTTCAAGTAACTTTTTTAATATGTCACTATATACAACCCTGAGATTCGTTTTCTTGCAAACATACTAAATAAATCCATAATAGAATCAATGAAAGACTTCACCAACATGGGCGTTCAACCAGTGTGCAAAAGAGAACAAACTGTGCAAATACAAAAAGAAAGAAAAATAATAAATAAATAATAGATATTGAAAACATGAGATGAAGAGTCCTTGAAAGTGAATCCCTAGGTTGTGGAATTATCTCAATGATGGGGCAAGTGAAGTTCTATCTTCTTTAGTTCAAGAGCTTGATGGTTGAAGGGTAATCACTGTTCCTGAACCTAGTGACACGAGTCCCAAAGTTCCTGTACCTTCTTTCTGATGGCAGCAACGGGAAGACAGCATGTCCTGGGTGGTGGGAGTCCCTGATGATAGGTGCTGCTTTCCTATGACAACACTTTGTATAGATGTGCTTGATAGTGGAAAGGGCTTTACCCATGAATGACTGGCCATATCCACCACTGTTCGTATGTTTTTTTATTCAAGGGCACTGGTGTTTCCATCCCAGGCTTTGACGCAGCCAATCATTATACAGTTGCAAGAAAAAGTTTGTGAACCCTTTACAATTTACCTGGTTTTCTGAATTGCTCATAAAATGTGGTCTGATCTTTATCTAAGTTACAATAATAGACAAACACAATCTGCCCAAACTAATAAAACACAAACAATTGTACTTTTCATGTCTTTATTGAATACATTGTTTAATCATACACAATCCAGGCTGGAAAAAGTACATGAACCTTTGTGTTTAGTAACTGGTAGAACCTCCTTTAGCAGCAATAACCTCCACCAAAAGTTTTGTGCAGCTGATGATCAAACTTGCACAATGGTGAGGAGGAATTTTAGATATTCTTCCATTCAAAACTCTTTCAGTTCATCAATATTTCTGGGATACCTTACCCTCTTCAGGTCATGCAAAGGTATCTCAACTGATTAACGTCTGGACTCTAACTTGGCCATTCCAAAACACAAATTTTCTTTTTAGTCCATTCTGTTGTTGATTTACTCTTGTCTTTTGGATCATTGTCTTGTTGCATCATCCAATTTCTATTAAGCTTCAGGTATCGGACGTCTACCCTGACATTCTGTAAACAATCTTGATACAATTTTGAATTAATTGTTCCCTCAACGATTGCAGACTGTCCAGGCCCTGAAGCAGCCCCAAATCATGATGCTCCTTTCACCATGCTTCACAGTTGGGATGAGGTTTTGGTGTTGGTGTGTAGTGCCCTTTTTCCTCCACACAAAGCAATGTGCATTTCTGCCAAAAAATTCAACTTTGTTTCATCTGTCCACAGAACAATGCGGAACATTCAGGCTGTCTTTTGCAAACTTGAGACAAGCAGCAATGTGTTTTTGGAAAGCAGTGGATTCATCCGTTGTGCCCTTCCATGAACACCTTTTTTGTTCAGTGTTTTTCTTCTAGCAGACACATGAACAGAGACTTTAGCAAGTTCCAGAGATTACTGCTGGTCTTTTGCTATTTCCCTTGGGTTCATTTGGACCTCCTTTAGCATTGCACATTGTGCTCTTGGTGTGATTTTTGCAGGATGCCCACTCCCAGGGAGAGTAGCAACAGTACCTAGTTTCCTCCATGTGTAAACAATTTCACTTGCTGTGGACTGATGAACACTCAGATCTTTAGAAATGCTTTTGTAGCCTTTTCCAGCTTCATGCATCTCTATAATTCTTCTTCATTAGTCCTCTGAAAGTTGTTTTGATCAAAGTATGGTGCACATAAACAGATCTTTCTTGAGAGGAGCAGGTTCTGTCAGCAACCTGACTTTGTGTGTCTTTTTTATAGGGCAGGGCACCTCTACAGACCACACCGTCAATCTCATCTCATTGATTGAAACACCTGACTCCAAATAGCTTTTGTAGAAAGCATTGCTCTAGAGATTCACATACTTTTTGAACCAAGACTGTAATTGCTTAAATGGTGCACTCAGTATTGACGAGAAGTAGTACAATTGAGTGTTATTAGTTTAGACAGATTGTGTTTGTCTATTGTTGTGACTTAGATGAAGATCAGACCATACTTTATGAGTAATTAATGCCAAAAACCAAGTAACTGTAGAGTTCTCAAACTTTTTCATGCAACTGCACACACACACACGCAAAGACCACAACCTTGTCACAGTTTGGAGGCCTGTGTGCCTCAATGACCTGGAGAGCTACTGTGATTGGAGTCAGGGCTTTATGCTTTGCCTCTTGGTAAGGTCACCTATGCCAAACAGTTCAAAGGGTAGAGGCCAGACTAAGAATGGTCCACTGGTCCTCCAGGTTTGGGGGTTCAGCTCAGGGCCAGCAACCCTGACTGGTCAATAAACAATTGTTACAGAAACAGCAATGAAGAATCCTTCTCCATCTGAGCGCAACGGTATTCCTGAGTCTCCACCCGGGCCTGGAATAACCGACAGTTGTGAAAACCAAGAAGCTACTGACATGAAGGCACCCCTGAACATCACCAAAGATAGAGGACACTGCTGTCTTAAATGGCAGTGGCGTAACAGAGAGCAAGTATATTATATAAAACTCCTGTAATGTAAAGTGTTAGCAATGTGGCAAATGCTATTTCTATCATAGCCCATAGGCAAAGCAAACAAAGCTGAACCAACTCTCTATCTCATTAGAGAGCTTGCAAAACAACAAAAATAACAAGGCTCAAAGTACATTACTATCAATACCAGTGTTTAAACAAGCCTGATTGATCTGAAAATCTACTTGCATTAAATCTTTAAAATACCAAGCAATCATGGCTTTGTTGTATTTGGTCAAAAATAGTTTAATGGTGATGACAGTACAAAATATAGGTATGTGTATCGCTGAAATCAACTGCAGTTCTGCCCACTGGAATTTCACAATAGGGAAAGAACAATGGAGAAAATAATTCTAGTCAATGGGATTTTAAACGACAAGCGTTAATTGTATACAGAAAACTCATACAAATATTGACCAAAATTATTGTGTGAAGCCAGAGTCAGGAAAAGTAAAAGGAATCAATTGACTTGTTGCATTACGCAATATGAACTTCAGTCTACTTGGGCTCAAAGCTGGTCTGCAGCTAGGGCACCAAAACCAATAGCATATCCAACAAATAGAAAAGGAATCTAAGGATTAAAGAAAATTATATTTGTAAATCACACTACATAACCAAGGGCATGATTTGAACAGCAAACAATCTAGTTTAGTAGTAAGATAGGTAACAAGATGGCAAATGTAGAAAGTAAAGGAGAATTTAACAGGGAAGGTTAGAGTTAAAAGCAGTCCTGGCAGTATATCAAGGACTAACATCATTATATAGTGCAAACCCAAAACAAATTATGGACAGAATATATAGAACTTGACCTACCAAGGCACTGCTGTGATCTTTCACCAGCTTCAGACAATAACAGTGTGGAAGGATTCAAGGTACAAATCCAACAATATTAGAAATTTTTACAAGTGCCAAGAATTCTGGTGGGAAGAGTGATGTGCAGAAAAGTAATACCCTTTTCCTCACCATATTAATAAAGAAATTCAGACTCTTTAAATGGATTTGAAATCAAAGTGACATTGCTGCCACAACTAAAGATTTCATTAATTTCAAAGCTAAATTCTTTGTTCTCACAACAGATTGGGATAAATGAGCATTAGAGAATCAACTACTTCTAAACTCCCACCAAAGAGGAGAATATAAACCTTGTAATCCAAGCCACTAATTCTAAAGGTATCTGCAAAAAATTGAAGCGTTAATATGACAAAATGAACCCCAATCCAAATTCAGTACAAAGAAGCATATATAAATTGTAAAATAAATTATAGAAATTAATATTTTCTTACCTAACTGCATACTACACGAGTCAAGCGACCAACCAACACGAACCACATGGGGATCAGGCTCAGTTGGAGGGAGATGTTTAACTGGAATTTCTTCATTAATCTAAAAACAAAATGAGAAAATACTAAAACATGGAAAATTTCAAACTGAAGTTAAAGTAGATGAAGAAAAATGCAAGATCAGAATGTGACCAGACAGTTCAGCAAAGAATGCAACAGCCGCCATCTGTGTTAAAACCATTTCTACACTGGCCAATGCCAAATACAGTTGATTAAGGGCATTTGCTAAACTGGAGTTCAGTTTAGTGGCTGTTTTTCTACATATTTCTAAAAGGAAGATTGAGTATTTCCTCCTATCACAAAACCACAAAATAAAAATCACCTTCAAATATCTTACATGCTGATTTATTACTTATGCAAGAGCATGAACAGAATTTTTAAACTGCAAGGACATCAGAGTCAATTATCCTCCATATCCATACACAAGCACTTCTATCCAAAGTCAATGGATAACTATTAGAAAAAGATTCCTAATCAAGACTTTGTTTTGAACACTGAAGGACCTAAGGTCACAGTATTTCAGAAAGACTCAGTATTACTGAAGCTTGGGACATCCTAGTCAGGACAACTCAAGCGTACATTTAAAGGTTAGGTCCAAATTACAGACAGAATTTAATTTTATTTAGATAAAACACTTTTTTAAAAAGTTTATATGCGATTAATCACTAAAGGCTCTTCAACCATCAAATATAACTTTATATAAATATAAATAGAATATAAATTTAATCATTTAAAACTGTTTCAGTGAATTTATGGCATACCTTTCCAACGTCCACATTTGTTTGGAATTTAGACGCAAACTGAACACACTACTCCACGTAATTTCTGATCAAAGCTCTGCACAATTAATAGCTCACAACCTTATTTTTACTTATTCCATTACTTAGAACTCTCATGATCTCTTGACGATTTCTTTTCTTTTATGTAGTGCCTAGATGCTTTCCTACTGCACTGTGCAAATATCTTAGGCACACATATACAGTTAGTATGCCTATGACTTCCGCACAGTACAGTATTTGTCACTGTGGAGAGGAAAGCGAGTCTGTAAATCTGGCAGGAGCAAAGGATTTTGGGAATGGCAAGGGTGAAGTGGCACGGCAGGGGTATGGGACAGGTGGCAGAGAAGGAGTGCCAGGACAAGGGTGTCCTGAGGCAAGATCACTTGATTCCAAACAATTGGTTTATTGATCATTGCAGAATGTCTCTATGGTGCTTCTCACTCCCTCCTCTCTCCTTTTCCCTCTTTCACAACCACGATTCCCCTCACCCTGCTCCCTTCCCACTCTTCGGTCCACAATAGAAACATATCTTAATCAGGTTTATCATCACTCCTATATGTCATGAAATTTGTTTTTTTGGGGCAGCAGTACAGTGCAATATACAAAATTGCTATAGTACTAGGCATCCCAGCTATATATATATATATATGCCTTTTGCACAGCACTGCATATTTTTAAAAAACCTTCCGTCTCAGAAACATTTACCAACAATAATCAAAGGTTAGCACCCTGCTTGAATCTTTAAATTTTCCTTGCTAACTTTATGCCCTTGCATCTTACAGTATCTTGAGTAATCCCAAAACTATTGTTTGTAATTCATTACGCATGGTAAAATGCCAAGGCCCTCAATACTCCTGTTTTCAGACTTTGAAAGAACACTTCCTCCTCATGTGGAATTTGTCAATTTTATCAACTTCACCACTGCCTCAAAAAATGCATTCAGATGAAGGTCTTGATCTAAAACACGACCACCAATTAACCTCCACAGATGCCACCCAACCTGCTGAGCTCCTCCAAGGTTGTTTCCTCTATTCTTCTTCGTACTGCCAACTCGCGTCTCTGATTTTTACACCTCTTCTAATAAGCAAATTATCCCATACAAAAATACGCTCATCTCCCAACACTGTCTACTTCCACCACACCAAGGAAAATAAAGAAAATAGGATTGCTTTTAGTCTTGTGCTTCAGTTACCTTGATTAAATATCCCTCTGCTCCTGCCATTGATACGGTTTGTTTTAAAGTGTATAGATTTTAAGAGAATGGAAGATTAACTACAACCTGTTCATTTACTTATACTGCTGCGTGCTTTATTATCCTCCGAGAGGACCACAATCTACACATGGCTTGGAGGCTTGCATGCCTCAATAACCCGGACAGCTATGTTGGCTGGAATCAGGACCTTATGGTCAAAGGGTAGAGGTCAGACCAAGAGTGGTCCACCGGTCTTCCCGGTTCAGGGTTCAGCTCAGGGCCAACAGCCCTGACTAGTAAAACAAAACTGTTACGGAAACAGCAATGAAGAATCCTTCTGCATCTGTTCGCGATGGTATTCCCGAGTCTCCACCCAGGTCTTCCACAATCAACAGTAGTGAAAACGGAGGGGAAACTACTGACACAATAAAGGAAACCCTGAACACACCAGTGTTGGAGGACCTTCATTGCTGCCCTAAAAGACGGCGGCATAGCAACGGTAAGTTATTTTATTATTAGTGTCAGTAACATTATACTATCTCAAATAAACATACACCTTGCACTTCATGTCAACCTATCAGTCTTCAGATCATGCCATTCAGGGACTTGTGATTATGTTATTTTGTGACTATATGTGCTGTGTTTTGCACCTTTGCCCCAAAGGAATGATGCTTCCTTTAGCTGTATATATGTATATGGTTGAACGACAATAAACTTGAAATTGAAAACAGTAGGTCGTCGGTAGTTCAAATAACCAGAGTGAATAGAACAACAATCCTAATGTACTTAGAATACGCTTGTCGCAGGTGTACAAAGCAACAAAAACAAAGTGCTTACCCCAGAGCTAACAAAGAGCATTCCAAAACAGTCATGGCATGCATTATTACTGTGTTTTGAAAACTAAGTGACCGGAATTCAGTTGAATAAAAATAACATGCACTTTCAAAGGACGCAGATGACATTGGGGTTAATGCCTGGATTTCTTCCAAACTATTTCTGTCTTCGTAATAGCTATTATTATTTCAGTCTTGGACATCCAATAGTCATCTGGTCTGCCTTCCTCCCATACCTAAACATCATTGCTATGTGTTAACTTGCAGAGAGTTACGTTCACTTCTCTCACAGCTAACTAACCAAAACCCTGCTGGTTAGCAGTCAAATTTAAAATTCCTTGGACCTAAACCACCCTTGGCCTTGCCCCTCCAATTCTGTAATCAGAGTCTTACAAGATCATAGAAATTCTGCCTTTGGTCACATGCCTGATTCTCTCTCATTGTTCACTATTACTTCAAGTCCAAATTCTTTCACTACAACTGCCTTTAAGCTCCGCAAAGTCTATGGTTTCGGCAAGCACATTTCCCTATTTTAAGGACATAAATGCTCTATGATGCCAAGGGCATCAAACAATGTACATGCAGTATGTGTCAAGTATGCAGACACCTCCAGAGATACAGGTGAGAGCTAAGGGTCTGCACAAGAATTTGAATATTTCATATAAACTGGCAACAGATATAGGTGACGCCTAAAACAATGTGCAATTTAAATCCAAATAAAATAGTGTGATACCTACTGACGCAAAAGGCTGGATGCATAGTAGAAATTACACTGTCAATATCTGTGCAAATAGAGTCCCAAGATAAAGTCTTGGTAATGCTTGAGATTTAGACAAAATGCCGAGGGTGGGGAGTGTTCAGAGGTAGTTGTAACTGATTAATCCAATTTAAAAGTAAAGACCACTCAGTAGACAGCTCAGTAGAAATATTTCCTTAACAAGGCAAGAGATGCCTGGAAATGTTAATGGGAATAATGTGTTCCACGTTGGAGCTCCAAGGTTTAAGAGGACAACTTATATGGAACTTCGCAGACTTGATCATTCCATTATGTGAGCTCAGTCAATCATCACAAATGTAGATTCAGCATGTGGGGGAAAAAAATCTCTAGCTATTCAGTGCTCCCTTAAATTAGAAGAACCAAAAGTATAAGAATTTAATAGAAACATAACAGTGAGGTGCATAAAATGTAGCTTGAATCCCATTTGACACCAACTAGTAAGTAGTTTATTTAGCTAGTCATAACAGGATTTTGTGAAAATTTCTGACAAGTGCAAAATATCTCACTCAAAGCACAAACATCCACACTACCACACTACTTGCGTCTCCACCAAAGGAGTTGTAAGGCGCTTCCTTCCTGTGCTAGCCTGCAGGCCACCCTTGGGCAAGGTGTAGCACCTGGTTAGCCCCACTCCCCAGATCAGGGTCACGTGAAGCCATAGGAACAGGTCGCATGAGCAGCCGATGCATATTACCCTGGTTATGCGACCACTGACGCCAGGCAGACAATCTCTGAAGAGTATTGATAGTGGCTGAGGTCACCCTTCTTGTAAAGACACTGCCCAGACGAAAACAATGGCAGTCTACCTCTGTAGAATTTGCCAAGAACAATCATGGTCATGGGCCATGATTACCTACGTCATACAACACAACACAACACAACACAAAACATAATGATGATAATGAAAGGAACAGACAGCCACTTTTTCTCATTATCAATAAAATCCAAATTTTAAAAATTCACTGCAACAGAAACAAAGAACTGCTCCTTAATAACCCACCTGCTGAAAACCTAATAAATCAGCTGAGTAATGAAGGGAACAAGATGGTCTAGGATGCAAGCTGTCCTATTAAGAGTTAATGGATTATTCCTTTTGAATCTAAGATCTTGGGAATGCCGCCTGGGAAACTGAAAGGTGGCATGAGAAAATATCCATGCCAGAAGTGGTGAAAAAGCAACACCAACCCAAGTGGCTCTTACAACAGGAACTTTGCTTTCACAGCCATGACCTTTCTTCCCGAGTAAAACTACACAGACAAGTCATCTTAAGCCATTCATGAGAATGGATCTTACTCTTCTTTAGAGTGTTTTATTTTAAAGCGCAACACTTAAGCCAGATAGATGTGTTCAGATCAACATCAGTGTTGCTTTGCATCTAAATGTGAAACCTTCAGTCCACAAATGCACCAGTTACTAACAACTAACATGAGAACTTTACAGAGAACACTTACTCTGTTACTGTGTAAATGAATTCACCAAGTTCACGTATGACCAACAACTATACATTACCCCAATCCATCTAATCAAACTGTCCTGCTAAATGAAGCTTCGGCAAACATATTATTTTCCAGTCCTGAAATACTGCCAAACCCCAAACCCCCTCATCAAAATCCTAGTCACTCTACCTCCAGATTAGCAACATCCACACCCTTACTCATGCTAAATCTCACTAATCTTTCATTTCTGTACACAATGAACTATGCTGAACCAGGGGCATACATTTTAAAGTCTTAACTCTTTCTAGTAATCTGTGCCATGCCCCAGTTCCATTCCATCATTTCAATCTCTCTGAACCCTCTGTTCTCCTATGGCACTGTTTCTCCAATTCTTTGCAGAGCACTACAGTTCTCAAAAACCAAATCCTTCACTCAACCTTTAAAACTGTGCAACATCTTTCCAGACTTTAACAAATCCCTAAACTGGAATTCCCAACCTTTAATATGCTACGGACTCCCATCAGTAACCAAAGGGTCAACAGACCCCAGATTGGGAACCCCTGTCTTAAACCATTATCCCTTCACCACCTCAAGCTCAAGTGGATTCAAAGCTACCATGACACCCAAAGTTGTCTCAGCTGAAATGGAGAAAGATCTTAAACTTTCTTTCACTACTTGTTAGTCATTATTTCTGCCTTCCTAAGAATAATAAAGTGACTATAATTCAGAAGATGCGTAACTCAGGTGGATGAAGGTTTGATTGAGCTGTTCTTCGATCTTGGCAATTTACTTGCAAACATTTTGTCACCAAGTGAGGAGACATCGTCAGTGTGCTATTGATTGACAATATCTCCTCACACGGTGACCAACGTTTGCAAGTAAATTGCCAAGACTGGAGAACAACTCAACCCAATCAACAGTGGCTGTGTTTAACAAGATGAAATTTCAGAAAATGCAGTAAGACTAGTTTCCTTCAACATCTGATTACTTATCGGGCAATTTTGAAATCAAAACAGCAATTATAAAGGTGAAATAATAGCTTTCATCTAAACCTATGCAGATTTGTGGCTCAGTTTGGGGAGTTCCAACGCAGAACAAGGGAACCCAGGGATTCAGGATTTCAACCCTCCCACCCTAAATTCTAAAATCTGAACACCACTGCTAGAAGCAGTGAACAAAGTCCAGACACACTGCTATTGGGGCCATGAGGAAAGAATAGGGGTTCTGTAGGGTCACTACCAAGTACATTTCAGCAAGCAGCTCATGAGCAACACTGGAAGAGGCCCAGGAGCTGATCACTTGCCTAACCAGAGGTACTTAGGTTCAGGAGACATGTACGGGGAGAAAAAGAAAATGGGCATCTCCATGCCCTCAAAAGAAAATTGTAAGTACCTTAACTTCAAAACAAACTCTCCCCTTGTTGACCCCATATGTTGCTCGTGCTCCTGACCACAGATATGCAAATCCTTCAATAGTCAAGGGGTAGCCACTCAAGCGGTCTCTAGCTACTTTAAAGTGCAGATCACAGTTATCTAGGATTGAAAACAGGGAAAATGTAAGACAGTGAAACAAGAAAATGTTAAGTCAAACCAGTTTAGACTAGCCTGAAAATATTTTGTTACTAAGGCACCGTTTAATACTTACAAGTATCAATAGTCACCGAAGATTCATCAATTTCTTCTTCATCATCCTCGGCAGGTGGCTGGGGAGATTTTGCTCTGCTAAAGGGTTGTGGAAAAAAAATGTTGCTGTCAGCTTCTTAGAGGGCAACAGTATACAGGCCGAATTCATCAGAGATAACTGCTCCTTCATCGGTTTTTATGGTGCATTAAGCTAGCTTGTTTTTTGGCAACAAGCCCCAAGCTTAAAAACCTCTGAGTTTGCTTCCCACTATCAGCAATAATTATTCAGACATTGACCATCATGCATTTTTAAAATATTTTTATTCTGACATCTACCCCCTTCCTTTCCAGTCCTGAAGAAAGGTCTCAGCTCGAAATACTGACTGTTCATTCATTTCCATAGATGCTGCCTGACCTGCTGAGTTCCTCTAGCATTTTGTCCGTGTGTGTTGCTCTGGATTTCCAGCATCTGTGGAATCTCGTGTTGTAACTATTGTGCATTCTGTGGAAAATACTATTTCTATTCTATTGAAAGCCATAATCATTGCTTTTTCCCTATCAATCTTGTTTAGCCTTGATCACTACCCAACTTGAACATTTTGGCATTAGGCAGTCAAAATACTATGGACCATACCTACCATGTGCTAGATTTGATTTATTCTCCCTCAGTACCTAATATACAAGGGCCACAGCAATAATGCAACAACCACATTGGATGTCAAAATCTGTTAATATTTGGACTGAAATGTTAAAGTATTAACCTTAGGAACTAGTCTGTGTCTCAATGGATCAAGAAACTAAATATTATGCTGATTACACAATACCTATTTAAGTTTCTTTTCTATTCTCCACCACTGGGAGAAATTGTCGCTCAGCCTATCCAACAAATTATCTTTTTTTTTTAAACTTCTCGGCAAACATAACTACATCCACCACACTTTAAATCATACCTCCTTCCAACCAAAAATTAGCAATTATGCATGGAAAAAAACTAATTTCTAACTTGAGAAAATCTGCAGGTTCTGGAAATTCTGCAGAATCTCCTGCTTTTATAACTATTGTGCATTCCGTAGAAACTAAAGATCCATTCAAGTCTTGATGAAGGGTCTTGACCCAAAACGTCAACTGTTTATTCTTTTCCCTAGATGCTACCTGCCTGCTGAGCTCCTCCACCAGTTTGTGTATGTTGCCAAGGATTATTTCTACTTGTTTTATCAAGACATTTGGAGAGGCAACTATAAGTAACAACTAATTTATGAGGTAATTTGGTTGGGTTGAGTTGTTCGCCAAACTTAGCAATTTACTTGCAAATGTTTCATCACCATACGAGGAGAGATTATTAACGCACTGTTGATTGTGGTGTGTCTTCCGAATGCTTGACCTTTATATAATTTTCCAATCAGCTGATTTTGGAAACTCACTTGTGATGTGGGGAAGAAATCTTGTCGCTGATCAAATCAAATCTCGTCGCTGAAATCTCAACCCAACCAATCACCCAAGCTAAATATCTTCCAAACTGTGAGATAATTTTGCTAAGAAGGATTAATCAAAAATATTGCACCAATTTCGCTGCTACATTACATTTCTGTGGCCTTTTCCGTTTAAAATACGGCAGAAAAAAATTAGCTTCTTCAGAGTTAAAAAGAATGATCTTCCGTCAAATTAAACAGTTACCTTCTTGCAATCCTTTAACAAGAAAATTAAGAGAGATTACTTCAACCCAGTGAGAAGCTTTCATCCCTAGGAATTTCCAAACCATGCCGCCAGCAAAATGGGTGGCCATGATACAGATGGGATCTTACATGTCATTAATCACTGAATAAGGGATGGGTAGTGTCCTGGATAATATTACTCACCGACCATAAATCCTGTCCTCTCGGTATTCGTAATATCCATGCCCTTGGTCTGCAAAGGGTCTTTTTCTAGTTGGTGGTATCACCTGTTTGACTGTCGTTTGATCCACAGGTTCCTCTTTTACTGTAACTGGTTGAAAATCTAAACAAACGATATAGTGTACAGAATGTTAATACAACCAGTCCTTCTACTGCAGGCTTAGTTCAGAGCCTGAAGTAATAACTCACAACCAGCCCTGCAACTGCAGGCTTAGTTTAAAGATGTAACTCACAAACTTCAAGTATAAATTTCCATTTTCACTCCACAGCAAAAAACAAATCAGGTGTTGGTGGCGTGGAAGAAATCAGTCATGCGTTACAACAGTGGGCGCATAATTTTCAAAGTTCAAAGTAAATGTTATTATCAGAGTACATAAACAGTATGTCACCACATACAACCCTGAGGTTCATTTCTCTGCAGGGATACCCAGCAAATCATAGTAACTATAACAGGATCAATGAACAATCAGCCAGGAGACAACAAACTGTGCAAATGTAAATATAAATAAAAAGCAATAATTTACCAGAACATAAATAGTAAGATAGAGTCCTTAAAGTGAAATCACTGCAGGCGGGACTATCTCAATAGATGAGCAAGTGACTATAGTTATCAAGACTGGCTCTAGGAATGTACTTAAATGCAGCAGTCTGAAAATTAGCATCGTTACAAAAGTAGCCTGCTGCATTTCCCACCTTCAAAGGTTTGATTAAAAAGTGACGCTAAGTTGTAATTTCTATGGAGAATTCACAAATGTGTTTGGCTTGTGCTGGCAAACAAATGGTGTGAAAGGGAGCTGCCTGCACATGGTGATTGAAGGAACACAGCACACCAGCAAGAAAAACTGAATCCTGACCAGGTTAATAAGCAGCAGGGTATTTATCCGAATTCCATCAGACTAGTTTTCAGTTTTAGAGAGTACAGTGGCAAATATGGACCACGCAAGGTTTAAGACTTGCACACTCTCCAAGTTCATAAGACAGATGCTCCAATTCTGGCTGAGCTTGCCGACAGGCAGTTTGAAACACCAGCCCAAATTTAGTGTTACTAGTAAAATGATACAGATTATTAGTTTTGCCCTCAGGCAGGTTTAATACTTCTACGATAGAGCAAAATCTCTGTAGTGTTCAGCTTCTCTACATAGAATGGTACAGCAAAATGTAGGCCCATTGGCCCACGAAGTTTGTACACCATCAATCTAACCCTTCCTCTCTACACAGCTCATAAATTCCATTTTTCCTATATCAATTTGCCTATGTTATGTTGTTACTCCTTACCATGCCTTGTGGCACAGGGGTGGCAACCTTGCCGTTTCTTTAGTGTTTGCCTGTTTTTTTTTCCGAGGCTGAGTTGCTAGCTAGACACTCAACCCAGCACGGATGGAAAGCATGCAAGGAGCCAGCCAGATTCAAACCCAGGATCACTTGCCTTGAAGTCTGTTGCTGAGCCACACCACCACCGGCTGGCTAATTCGTATGCCTATTTAAGAGTCTTTTCAAAATCCCTATTGTAACAACCTCTACTACTAACCCTGCCTACTGCTCAGATAACATAAAGCCTTAATGCCATACAAAGATTAGGATGATGTGAGGTTTTACATCTAGTCAGTGAGCCAATTATAATATCAGTGTGTTTTCGGTCTCTGGACAGAAGCCTGTGCATACAAAGCTACCCCTCAAACTAGAAATGAAGGCTCACTCCCTTACTCTTGGCACAGTGATACAAGAAATAACTGAAGCCTTAAGAACATGACTAGCTTGAAAATGTACGAGTGTTAATAGAGTAAGGATAGAATTGCGTTCAGTTGCAATGAGTCACAAATCAAGGCCAACACGCAATAGTAAATATGTGCTGGAATTTTCCCATGGAATGCTTTGCTATCAGGAAAAAGTTAATAATACTCCTCAGAAACATCTCTGAAAATTAGAAAGGAAAATATTAGGTAACTATAGAAACAAAATATAGTGGAAACAAATGAGGTGAAATAAGTTGTTCCTTCAAGAACAGCTATAAAATGTTTCTAGTTACAAGATTCTTAAGAACAAAATCAGGGTTGGGAAAATTCCAGTCTTCAATAACTGAGGTATAAACTAGAGTTAAAATTAATAGACAAATTTAAATTATCTAAGGCTTTTCACACAATTTTCTGTATTGGACAGAAGGACACAAAATGCTGGTTTTCCAACAGTATGGTTAATGATGTCATGGATAACTGTAAATTAAAAGAACCGGCAAAATTTGTAAGCAGTGAGATTGAAAAAGCTTTAGAGAGCCATGCATGACCAAAAACGGATTGGGAAAAACAGGCTAAATTCAAAGGATAAACAAGGATTTTAACAACTGATACAACAGTTTAAAAAAGGCAGAAAAAATAAAGCAAATAAAAACGAGGCAAAACCTTAGATCTATTGAAGCTGCCTTTGCTGAAAAAGAAAACTTGCAAAAGTAGAATCAATGTTAATAGCATTAAATAATTTACAACTAATTAAAAAAATAAAGAAGAAAAACACAGCCCCTAGTATTCAGTACTTCAGGGTTTTGAGAGAGTTGGCTACAGAGAATATATTAAGCTTGGTCTTCTCAAATTCTCTTGATGCTGAAATAATACCATATGTTTGTAAAATACCAAATGGTTTTCAAGAAATGAGGGTGAAAAATAAAACCAGTTGGCCCAATAGAGATTAATAGCAAAATATTGAAATCTATTAAGTTTTAGTTAACAGATCACTTGGGAAATCATTGGGTGACTGTGGAATCAACATGTCTTTATTAAAGGTTAGTCATTTAACAAATCCATCTTTTATTATGAGTATGTAATCGACAGGATGAATAAAGAGAACCCTGATTTATATTAAATATAAATATGGATTTCAAAACTAATTTGATAACATCCAAATAGATTTATACAAAACTATAAGCTATAGGAGGAGAATTAGGCTATTTGGCCCATCAAGTCTGCTCCGCCATTTCATCCTGGCTGCTCCATTTCCCCTCTCAAACCCAATCTCCTACTTTCTTTAACCTTTATGTCCTGACTAATAAAGAATATAGCAACATCCACCTTAAATATACCCAATGACTTGGCCTCCACAGCTGCTCGTCCACTACTCTCTGGCTAAAGAAATCCTTCAACTGCTATTAAGTTACATAAAGTGCACATAGCAATACAAACATTATCTCCTCATCAAATATCTTCCAAGAAGACCACAACCTTGTAGGGCTTAGAGGCTTGCATGTCTCAATGATCCAGGCAGCTATGCTGGCTGGAGTCAGGACTCTATGCTTTAGCTCTTGGTAGGGTCATCCATGACAAACAGGTCAAAGGGTAGAGGCCAGACTAAGAGTGTCCAGGGGATCAGCTCAGGGCTAACAACCCTGACTGGTCAAACAAAACTGTTACAGAAACAGCAATGAATATTGCCATGTACAGCAGTATTCCTGACTGTCCATTTGGACTAGTGAGAACCAAGATATTGACAAAAGAAGGAAGCCCTGAACACCACCAGAGATGGAGGACCTTCATTGCTGCTCAGCATGTTTGGGGCAGCAGCACTTGGACCACAAGACGAAGGAGCAGAATTCGGCCATTCAGCCCATCTACTCTGCTCTGCCATTTCATCATGGCCGACCCTGGATCCCACTCAACCCCTAAACTTGCCTTCTCGCCATATCCTTTCATGTCATGAGCAATCAAGAAACAATCAATTTTTGCCTTAAATATATGCACAGTCTTGGCCTCCACTGCAGTCTGTGGCAGAGCATTCCATAGATTTACTACTCTCTGACTAAAACAAAAAAAAATCCTCCTTACCTCTGTTCTAAGGGGTTACCCCTCAATTTTGAGGCTGTGCCCTCTAGTTCTTGTTAGTCAGAAACAAAGGATGTTTAAACTTCTGACAAATGGTTGCTGAAAGGTTTCTACATCCCTCAAGTGAAATGTAGAAAAGGAAATGTGTTTGTTTATGTCACAAACTGCTTTAAAGGCTTACCCTGCTTTACTGGTGCCTGCTCAGTGGCTGGTTTCTCTACACTTTCTTGCCTGGACCTTCCAAAGTCATTGCTTTGATTATTGCATTGATTAAAGGAGTTCACGGCTCCACCATAGCTTGGATCCTCAGCATCAGTACCATCACCTGAAAGCAAATGAAAATAAACCAACTGAAAAGTTGTCAATGGTATTTTAAGAAGCAGTAATTAATTTCATGGTGATCTGTTTCAATCATTAGCGAGAGACTGGTACATAATAAGTACCCTGCTAAATAATGATAAAACAAGTTTTTATCTGCAGTTACCACCTGAAAATTTCATGATGCTTTTATATTTATAATCCTGATTGTTGAGGGGTAGTAACTGTTCTTGAACAGTTATTTAGAGATAGTGCAGGAGAACAGGTCCTTCCAATCAAACAAGCCAAACCGCCCAGTACACCCACCTATTTAACACTAGCATAGTCACAGGACAATTTACAATGTACTAACCAGTACGTTTTTGAATTATGGGAGCACCCAGAGGAAATCCACACAGTCAAGGAAAAAGTACAAACTCCTTACAAACTGCACCGGACCTGAACTCCGAACTCTGATGCCCTGAGCTGTACAAGCATCACTCTAACCACCACATTACTGTGCAAGTGTGAGATACCCTGGATTGCCAACATCTGCAGAATCTCTTGTGAAAATGTCTATATCACTTTGTTCTCTGCAAATCAGCTGTAGTGCTGTTTTTGCATTACAATTTTCAACAGGTTCTCTCCAGCTTGT
This sequence comes from Hemitrygon akajei, assembly GCF_048418815.1. Classification (NCBI taxonomy): domain Eukaryota; kingdom Metazoa; phylum Chordata; class Chondrichthyes; order Myliobatiformes; family Dasyatidae; genus Hemitrygon; species Hemitrygon akajei. Next base: position 31,902,439 of record NC_133148.1, read on the forward strand.
GAACACCCAACTTAAGTACAGCCTGTATGTATGAACAAGAATTCTGGAGACTGACAGATGCTGCAGGCTGCACATATCTCCTGTCATGTGGGACCTCGGTTCACAGATGGATCTTTGACTTGAGAACTGCCCAGGTTAAAAAGAACCCTGCCTTAATCTGGGACACTAACTTGCATTTGCAAAATGCTGTTTATGGTAAACATAAAATACGGAGCACTTTGGATGTGGCCTAGCTCATGACCCAGCTCTAAAGTGGTTCCCTCTGTCTAGCCTACAGTATTATGAAAGGCATAATACACTACTACTGTCAAAGGAGGACGGATGTCAGAGTCCATGCAGACAGCAGCACAAGAACTCTAAGAGCATGTCCACTTGAACATATTCTTAGCCACACTGGTTAAATGGAACTAACGCCACATCCTCTGTACATTAAACTCTTCTCTCCTGAAATCTGCACAATTTTTTTTATTTGCAGTAAATATTAAAACTTTAAAAAATGCTGGATACAGGAGACACTGTTTTGTGGTTAGATTACTGATCTTGAGAAAGAGTAATTTTGTGGCTTCCAATTGACACTGCAAATCAAAAATACTGTGAAGCTCATTAACTTCCGTTCTACTACCTCAAAAAGCTCAAGCCAAGCCGAATGGTGTATGACATTTAAGGACCAAAGTAAAATGCTACAAACCACAATGTTCAACAACAGATACATAAAAAACAGAGTTATACTAAGTCACATGATTGACTATAACATCATTAGAACCAATTACAGAAGTAACACATGAAGGAACTATTGGTAAAAATGTTGAAATGTTTCATTACCTTGCTCTCCAACACTAAAAACACCATTCAAACTCACTTATAGAATTTATCCTAAAATTAGATCACAATCAAACCCTTCCGAAATACATTTGAGAGGCCCAGTAGGAGATTCGACTAGCTCACGAACTCACCCTTCTAGGCAGCCCATTCTAGGCATTTATCAGGAGCGCTCCATAAACACCTGTCCATCTAGCATCTTCTTTTAACTTTCTACCATCAGGCAGGAGACTTGCATGAAGACAAGAACGGTCTTATAGTTTCTTCCCTCAGGCCATTAGACTTCTGAACTCCCTGCCACATCGCATTCAAAGTGTCACCAGTCAATCTGTTCTGTACCTCACAATATTTAATTTATGCATTTTAGTTTATGTGTAATTAATGTGTAGATTTTATCCTCACTTTCATAAGTTATTGTGTGTTATGTGTACTACTGTGCTTTACACCCTGGTCTGGAGAAACATTGTCTCATTTGGCAGTATATGTGTATATGGTTAAATAACAATAGACTTGACTTGATGGGCCAAATGGCCTAATTCTCCTCCCATGTCTTCTAATGAAGGCCCAATGAGATATCTGTCCTTTTTGCCTGGAATTATCATCTGGATGTTCATTGCCTAATTCTGTCAAAAAGGAAGTACGCAGCCACCTACTTCAGTATTTTCACAACTGACAAGTTTGTTAATTAATCCTCAGCTTGGAGAGCATTGTCTCAAAGACAGCATATCCAGTCCACTTGTAACGTGAACCAACAACTGTCACAGACTGAAGAATTGTGAAAGGTGTGACAAAGAAGGGTCAATGTTCCATTTGTTGGTTGGTTTGAGGATAAAAGATCCACAGTAAAATCAGACTCTTCATTCAACATTAAAAATTGTTATCAACCAATCCTGCTTATTCAGGGATTCCCTGTCTGGGGTCTACAGACACCTTGCTTAATAGCATTGGTTCATGGTATTAAATGGTTGAGAACCCCTGCTTAAGCTGCTTGTTCACAAGTGACCGCCAAAGACAATAAAGCAAGGTGTGGAACATTCTATTACTTTCAAAGCTCCCCCACCACTTTTCTTCGTAGTCATGCCCTCTTATCCCAGTTCACCTGGACAAGCAGACCCTTATGCCACAACTATTTCATATATTGTTCACAACACAGCCCACAATACCCATTTAGTCCACGCACAGCATTCCCATCACTTCCATTTTCTTACTGTCCACATAGATAGGCAACTTATTTTCTCTCATGTGCTCCACAACTGAATCACTGAAGGCTGAAGTATCAGGACATTGGTTTATAATTAAAACGTCCAGGTAATATCAAGGACTAGCTCTTCCAACACACAATGAGGGTGGATATCGCACCTCGCGGCCCATTGATGCGGATCAGTACAGTATGCCCTTCATTTCACGAGCAACAGCACTATACTCCAATGTTAAATACTAATTCAACAGACCCAGCATTTAAAGTAAATAGACAACTGAAACAAAATTCATTCTCATGTCAAACAGTAAATGAGAAAATTACCCATCTACTCATTGGATCTTAAATATAAGAAAGTCTGCACATGCTGGAAATCCAGAGGAACACACTCACACAAAATGTTGGAGGAACTCAGCAAGTCAGGTGGCATCTATGGAAATGAACAAACAGATGACATTTTGGGCTGAGACAATCCTTTAGGACTCAGGAGGAGGAGGAGGTGGTGACCCAGGGGGAGATGATAGGCAGATAAAAGGTGAAAGGTCAGAGTGAGGAATAGGAGAGGGGAGTGGATGGAATTTATACCAGAAGGAGAAATCAATGTTCTTGCCATCAGGTTGGAGGCTACCTAGACAGAAAATAAGGTGTTACTCCTGAACCTCATCTTGTCTACTCACTAGGTCTACTTGCTAATGACACTAATCTAAGTTGAAATAAAAAGAATGCAGTGATTTCCAGAGCACAAGCTGGCAGAGTGAGCAACAACATGCCTCAAAGAATACGGCACAGTGTGAATAATGCCATGGAGGGAGCACAAAAAAGATTTACCAGAATGGTTCATGGCATGGCAGATCTGTTATGAGGAGAGATCGAGTAGTCCTGGCTTCTACTCTTACAGTTTATAAGAACAAGAGACCACATTAAAGCATATGAGGTAAACCAAGGGAAGGACTTTTCCTCTAGCTGAGACTCCAGAACAAAGAAAATGAGAGAGCTTTAAATCGAAGAGGAAGCCATTCAAGTCTCCAATAAGGTACAGACTCATTCAAAAGGATGGTGAATCTTTGGAATTATCTACAATAATGGGGGGGGGGGGGGGGTGCTATGGATGTTCGATAATTTAACATTAAACAGACTGATAATAAGATTTTTGTGCATTAGTGAAATCAAGGTATATTCTGGAAAACAATGTCGTGCAGGTAATCAGCCATTACCTCTCAAGATGCTAAAGGTTCTACTGCTTTATGTACTGTTTCCCTTGAGGGAGTATGGGGTGTCCAGGGAGGGAGCAGCACCTCCGGTGAAGGGGCTTGTCGTGTCCATTCCAAGGCAGCTCACTCACCTTTGGTTCCCACTAGAAATTCAGCTCTCCCCTGTGGTCTTAAGTAGCTGTTTGCACGCCACAGCTGTCACACCCCAGTACACTGCTTTGACAGGCAGGCTAAACCAGGTGAGGGTAGCCAGCAGCCTCGTACCCCATGTGAGATGGGGACACGCCTGTCATAGCCTGCAAAGTCAAATCCGATAGACTAAGCAAATAAGAACTACAGTGAGATGCAATGGTCAGGAGGTCAGTTCTACAATGCTCCGTAGAGAGCAAAGGGCATGCATGACAAGGCACAGGAGTAATCGTGGTCATCCACTACAACCAAGGAAGAACCCAGTTCGTACCACTGGACCCAGACTTCTGAGGTCAAAGAGTGGAACTGCCCCAGTGCAATGGTTTTCCCATCTTAAAAACTCCTGCACAGGTTTCCTGTCATCTTTGGACATGACAGACAACCACCACTGCTTCCCTTTTTAGTACTGAACAATTCACCTAATTAGTTGCCACCGACTTCTCCAGTAAGTGGTTACTGAATTTATCCATCCAGTTCTTTTTATGGCTGAAACCAATTGTGATGCTTTTGGCAGTGTTAAGTAGCTTGTATCACAGGCACAAGTTCCAGTAGCTCAGAGAATTTAAAGGTTTTGAAAAAGATATAAAATCTAAACTTGCTTTGTCAGCAAACAATTCCTGTGTAGCAGCAGTTTCTTAAGGAGCTAAACTGAATTTACAGTGCAAATTCCTACAGCTTCAATGGGTCACAAGGTTATACCGCAGGTGCAGAAACGGGCGCGTTACCAGACTCAACTTGTAAATTAACCTTCTGGGAATCTTTCAAAAGGGCTCCAAAGTCTCTCTGCACCCTTGATGCTTAACCTTCTCCCCATTTAGCTAATAATCCGCACTACTGTTCCTTTTTCCAAAATGCATTATCGTACATTGTCCAACACCGTATTCCATCTGCTACTTTTCCCCCATTCTTCCAATTTGTCCAACCCCACCTTCCTACCCACCTATCTATCTTCGTATCATCCGCAAATCGATTAATACTGTTATCGGAATCACTGACAAACAATGTGAAAAGTAGAGGTTCGAATACTGACCCCTGAGGTACATCACTAATCACTGGAAGCCAACCAGAAAAGGCCCACTTTACTCCACTCGCTACCTCCTGCCTGTCAGCCATTCTTCTATCCATGCAGTATTTTTCTTGTAACGTCATAGGATTTTTATCTGTTAAGCAGCATCATGTGTGGCACCTTATCCTATGTCTTCTGAAAATCCAAGTAAATGCCTATCCTTTGTCCACCCTGCTTGTTACTTCCTCAAAGAACTCTAACAGATTTGTCAGACAAGATTTCCCTTTATAGAAACCATGCTGAATTTGACTTATTTTATTATTACTCTCCAAGTACTGGAAACCTCATCCTTATAACCCCAACCACTGGGTTAAGCTAACTGGCCTATAACTTGCTCTCTCAATGAAGGAATTTCTCATTGCAATTCCAAATGGCATCTCTTACTCTGAGACAATGACCCCTGGTCTAGGCTCCAGGTAAACACCATCTCAGCATCCACCCAACCAAACTGTCCAAGAATTCTGTAATAATAAAGTAACCATACATTCCTCTAAACAGAAGTGAATACAGACCTATTCTGTTCAATCTCTCAAACTCAATCTCCCAGGAACTACTCCGGTGCATCCTTGCTGCCCTGCCCTTGTGGTAAGTGTAGTCCCTTTTACAGAAGGCGATCAACACTCCACAGTTTTCCAGGTGTGGCCTGGAATATTTGTTCAATGAGATAAGCATGAGATTAATTGTTATAAAAGGTGAGTTGGAGGGGCAATGAGATTAGAGGAGAAGTTTTCTGATCCTAAACACCCAGGCCTGGAAAAAGTTACAGAGCTCCTCACCTGAACAGAAGCAATACACATTCTGTTGATTGATTACAACTCAGCATTCAACATTATACCTTCAGTTCTAATCAACAAGCTCCAAAACCCAAGACTGTACCTCCCTCTGCAGCTGGATCCTTGAGGTCCTCACTGGGACACCAAGTCAGTAGAGATCAGAAATAGCATTCTCCCTCACTGACACTCAACTAAGCACCTCAGGAATGCATGCTTAGCTCACTGCTCTACTCTACACAATCATGACTCGTGGCTAAACACATATATATTTGCCAATAACACACCTATTCTTGGCAGAATTTCAGATTGGGATGAGAAGGCATACACAAGTAAGATATATCAGCTAGTTGAGTGGTGCCACAACAACCACCTTGCACTCAATGCTGGTAAAACTAAGGAGTTGATTGTGGACTTGAGGAAGGGGAAGTCGAGGAAACACACAGTCCTCTTTGAGAGATCAGCAGTGGAAAAGCTGATCAAGTTTCTGGTGTCAACATCTCTGAAGATCTTTCCTGGGTCCAACACATTGATACAATTGATACATTGATACATTGATAGACATTGATACAACGGCGATATTTCATTAGGAGTTTGAAGAGATTTGGTATGTCACCGAAGGCTCCAGTAGATTTCTACAGATGTACTGTGGGGAGCATTCTGACTGGTCTCATCACCATCTGGTATGAAGGTCTACACAGAATCAAAAACGGATGCAAAAGTTGCAAACTCAGCCAGTTTGCCCCCTCCCCCCCACCGAGGACATATTCAAAAGGGGAAAAAGGCAGTATCCATCATTAAGGACCCCCATCACCCAAGACGTGCCATCTTCCCACAGTTACCATCAAGGTTGGTGGTACAGGAGTGAAGACACGCACAACTTTTCAAAAAAAGCTTCATCCCTTCTGCCATCAGACCTCTTAATTAACAATGAACCCCACTACTATTTTCCCTCTCTTTTTTGATGCACTGGATTGTACTGCTGCCACAAAACAACAAATTTCACAACTTATGACAGTGATATTAAATTTGTTTCTGATTCAAATTTGGGTGGCAACATCCCACGCACAGTAATGCGAAAATGACCTGGTATGATACGGTTGTCCTAAAAGGAGAGGCTAGACATTTCGGATCTATATTCCTTGTAGACGAAGGTGACCTGATTCTAACATTTAAGACCCAAGGGATCTTGACATGGTACATGTGGACACGTTTTCATGAGTGGGAAAGTCACTGAAGTGACAATAAACTTGACTTATCAATGGCACTGCTCCAAAATAAGGGAGAAGTCATTTATTTCTGGAATTCTCAGCCACTAAGAGAGGCAGAGGCTAGATCAATAGATTAATGTACTTACACCATAAATATATATGCAAATTGAGGTTGTGGATAAAATAGAAGCTGAGGTCAGCACTGATCATATTGAATCAAGGGCAGGTGACCTACTCCATTTTCCTATGAGTCTGTTTTACTAATATTGAAGAATAAACACTGGTCTGAAATCTTCTTCCAATATAGCCCAGTGTTTGTTACCTCCTTTGTAGAATGCAGATAAGCCCTCATGAAAAAGTACTTCCACGTTAGCACACTGTAGTCTCTAGAGCAGATTCCCAACCTGGAATCCATGAACCCCTTGGTTAATGGTAAGGCTCCATGGCATAATAAAATTTTCAGCCCCTGATCTAGTGTGCACTTGTCTCTATAATGTAATTTCAACCATTTTTTCCCCCTTTGGAGGCAAGAATGCTAGGAACAATGCTAAGCCCCAGGTGACATTAGATTTGTACTGTCAGTCATTTACAGAAATGGATCTTTCAGCCCATAAATATACATGCTGACCTTCCACTCATGTAGAGTACATTAATCCTATTTACCCGCACAAAGACTATATTCTCCTAATGCCTTGTCTATTTAAAGATTCAAAGTACATTTATTATAAAAGTATGTATGTAATATACAATACCAAGATTCACCTTCCTACAGACAGCCATGAAACAAAGAAAACCATGGAGCCCTTTCAAAGAAAAACACCAAACCCCTCCAACACTCAAAAAATATCACATAAACAGCAAAAAAAAGAAAAACAGAATATAAAACACAAAATTGAGAGTCCAGGCATATTCAGTTCAGTTCAATCTAGCTTTCAGTTTAAAGGCCTTTCTAGTCATCTCTTAAACACATAGCTTGAATCTAATTTCATTACATTGTTTGACAATGCATTTCAGGTACAGAGTGTAAAAAACCCCTTTCAAGCACTCATCTAGGAGACATATGCAACTGTAGGCTCCCAACCTGCAATCCACAGACCCCTTGCTTAATGGCATTGGTCTATGGCATAAAAAAAGTTGGAGGAAATCAACAGGTCAAGCAATAATGGTAGGGAAAAAGGAAATGATAACGATTTGGGTTGAAACCCTACATCGGACTATACAGTCCTGCATACTGTATGGTCATTTTATCCTGACCAGTGCACAATTCTGACACAAATCAGGCCACTCATTCTGGGGGGGAGGGGAACTAGCTCAGCCTATACTACCTCTCCCAATGACTAAAGCCTTTCAAATCCAAACATATTGAACAAAACTGATCTCAAACAAAAATCAAAACAATGGAGGCACAGGAGACCACAAAGCCATAAGGTGCTGCAGAGACTCAGTGGGTCAGGATGCCTCCACAGAGGGAATTCCAGCTCAAAACACACAAAATGCTGGAGGAACTCAGCAGGCCAGGCAGAATCTGTCAAGAGGAATAAACAGTCAACATTGTGGGCCAAGACCCTTCAATGGCATCTGCAAAATCTCCTGTGTTAATGACAGTCAAGATGACAAGTATTGACCCAAAATGTTGACTGTCCATTTCACTCCATAGATGCATTCTTGAACATCCAGTGTGCTACTCCAAATCAAAAACAATACTTTCAATCCAGGTTACTTTTACTCAACAACTTACAAAAAAAGGCAAGGACATACCTAACATTCTATGGATTCAGACATACAAGAGACTGCAGATACGGCCATCTGGAGCAAAGCACAAAAAGCTGGAGGAGCTCAGTGGGTCAAGCAGAGAAATGAAAAGTCAGTTTCAGGTTGAGACAGAGCAAAGGTCTCTACTCAAAAACTCGACTCTCCATTTCCCTTCACAGACACTGCCTAGCAGCTGAGTTGCACAACACAGCACGGTCCTTCAGCCCATGATGTGTGCTGGACTTTTAAACCTATTCTAAGATCAATCTAAACCATCCCTACTATCATCTATATTCCTATCTAAGGGATTCTTAAATGCACCTAATGCATCTGGCTCTACCACCACCACTGGCAGCGTGTTCCAAGCTCCAACTCTCAATATAAAGTACCTGCCTCTGACTCCTCCTCAATACTTTCCGTTTCTGTCCAGAGAAAAAGTCTCAGGCTATCCACTCAAACTATGCTCATCTTTTACACCTCTAAAATTACCTTTCATCCTCATCGAGAAAAGCCCTACCTTGCTCATCCTATCTTCATAAGACATGCCCTCTAGTCCAAGCAGCACCCTGGTAAATATCCTCTGCACCCTTTCTGACACTTCAACATCCTTCCTAAGCTGAGGCAACAAGAACTGGACATAATATTTCCAGGTTTTATAGAACTGCAGCATTACTTTCCACATTCTATGGATGTGGATCTGAAGTCCCTATGTTCTTCCACATCACCAGGAATCCTGTCATCAACCTTCAAATTCGACCATGCAAAATGAATCACATCACCCTTTTCCCCAGTTGAACTCCACCTGCCACTTCTCAACCCAAGCTCTGAATCCTGTTAATGCCCCAGGTCATGCCTTGCTACCATCGGGACGGAGGTACAGTAGCCTGAAGTCACACACTCAAAACGATTCTGGAAATGCTTCTTCCCCTCTCCCATCAGATTTCTGAATGAACACTGAACCATTGAAAACTACCTCACTAACAAAACACACAAAATGCGGGAGGAACTCAGCAAACCAAGGAGTCAACATGAGTAAACAGTCAACATTTCGGGCCGAGACCCTTCTTCTGGACTCTCTGCTTTTTTACTTCTATTCTTGCACTACTTATTTAACTACTTAAGACATATATGCTTACTATAAATCACGGTTTCTTTCCTATTATTATGTATTGCTGCCGCAAAGACAATAAATTTCACGACATATGCCAGTGATATTAAAACAGATCCCAATGTCTCGTTGCAACCTACAACCACCTCTCCACTATCTACAATTCCACCAACCTTCGTGTCACCGGCAAATTTACTAACCCACCAGTTCTGCCAGCATATTGTGTGCAGTTCCAAGAATCTATCCCAGTGGATATCCTACAATCAGGGGACAAACAAAACGGGGATGGGAGCCGAGGTTCCCGGGCTCGCGCATGCGCCTTCGCCAGCCGGGCCTAGCGCCACTTACCCTCACAGGCCCTCGTCGCCGGCTCTTCCGTCTTCTCCTCCTGCGAGTGTCCGTCGCTGGCGGCATCCGCGATCACTTCCTGCTCCTCCGCCGCCTCGGCAGCATCGCGGTTGAGGGCAGCCTGCAGCCGCTCCTGCAGGTCAGCCTTGAGGCCCTTTGTGTCGAGGCCCCGCTTGTGCAGCGCCTCCTTCAGCTCATTCACTTTCAGCTTCCGGATGTCCACCGAACTCATCTCGGGGAGTTAAGATCACAAACCCGCCGCGCCCCGGACTCCACGCGGTGCTCAAATAAATAATTACCAAAATAAAATCAGTGCTTATACGCCCGAAGGAAAGGACTGATCGGATTAGGAATAAAACTCCTCCTTACTCGCTGCAGCTCCTGGCCGACAAAATGGCCGTCTACTCCCTTCACCCGCTGTCACGGCGCCAGCCGGGCCCGGCCAACCCATTTTTCTCTCCGGACTTCCCATTGGTCATCTCCTGCTTCCTACAAGCCCGCTCTTCGCCAATCCACCAATCCCAAATGAGCTTGTAAAATCCCACCGCCATCCCCCTCCGCTTTCTTGCGTCGTTGCTTCCCATTGGTCCACCACTCCGCCAAGCGAGCTGGGTGGGGGGGGGGGGGGGGAAAAGAGAAAAAATATTTTCAGCCTGCTGCCGGCTTGATCCAATCGGACGCAGCGTTTCACAAGGCGATAGTGGGCGGGTCATCTGGTGTAATCCCCAAATCAGTTGCAACGCTGACTGATATCCCGCCTCTCCCACGCCGCGATTGGGTGTCTGAATTCCTGACGTTGATTAAACCCTTTCGTGGTTAGCGCCACGCAGATGTCAATCAAAGAGGATGCCTGACAGGTTCTTCACAGAACTAGGTGACACAGAAAACAAATGGACACGTGCACCGGTGGGCCGGATTTAGCAACAAATAAAATTAATCACTACTTTTTAAGAGTACACTGCTGACACTTTAATACTAATCACAAAGAAGAGAAAATCTGCAGATGCTGGAAATCCAAGCAACACACACACACAAATGCTGAAGGAGCTCAGCAGGCCGGGCAGCGTCGATGGAGAAGAGTAAACAGTCGACGTTTCGGACCGAGGCCCTTCAGCAGGACTGGAGAAGCAAACATGAGTCAGAGTAAGAAGAGGCGAGGAAGAAATATAAGGTGATAGGTGAAACAGGGGGGTAAAGAGAATAGCTGGGAAGTTGTTTGGTGAAAGGTAAAGGGCTGGAGAAGGGGGGGGATCGGATAGGAGAGGAGAGTAGGCCATGGGAGAAAGGGAAGAGGAAGGAGCACTAGATGGGCAGGTAAGGAGATGAGGTGGGAGAGGGAAACCGGAATAGGGAATGGTGATGGAGAGGGTGCAGTTACCGGAAGTTCAAGAAATCATTGTTCTTGCCACCACTCCCCCCACCCCCACACAGAAGCAGCGGCAAAAACGTCGACCCCCCCCCCCCCCCCCACCCCTTGCATCATCAAAAGACAGACATCCCACCTCTCCCGGAAGTTCCGGGAGTCTCCCGCATATTGATAGCGGCTCCCTGACGCCCGCAAATTATATACAACATCCCAGAAATCGATTTTTTTTGAGAGAGAGAGAAAGCGAGCGAGAGACAGAGAGCGCGAAAGAGAGAGAGGGTGATTGAACGAGCCAGAGAGAGCGCCGTGGCAGGGTGTTCCAAAAAAAGAAAATATAAAACGTACTTCACCCCAAACTACACTAAAGTGTACCCCTGCCTAATAGGGGTCAAAATTAATGACAGTGTTGCTCGCTACATTGTTTGCAACAGTGACTTTTCTATTGCCCACGGTGGGTTAAATCACTGTTGTGGTGAGTTTAACAGGAGTCATTCATTCATTCATTTGCATAGCTAACGTTATTTAAACTGGCTGGCTCGCTGCTAAGGAGCTACTCTATTGCAGACATCCCGCCTCTCCCAGAAGTTCCGGGAGTCTCCCGTAAATTGATGGTGCTACCTCCCTGAAACGAGTTTTTGCAAGGGTGGGATGTCTGCCACGGACTCAGCTTCGGAGAAATGTACATAATTCACAACCCCCAACATTGAGTTGGGGTTTCGCTTTAAGAGTCTGGTTGGAAGTGATGACATAGTTACATAAGGATTTTTAGCGCGCTTTTGTATTTAGGTTTTGGAGTTCGATAAAACGTGTTACAAGTTTCATTAAACATGAAACGCCTCACTTCATTGTATTTATGAAAACCTACATTGGGGACCCTATGCTCTAGGAGGATTCCAGAGTTATTGAACGTGTTGGCAAACACAGTCACTTTGAAGTTGCTGGAGCTTTGGGAGCTAAATGCCATCACTTGGTTTGCATAAGCAGAGGCCTAGTTCACTCTACAAGAAACCTCTGCTGACGTATTTCATTATTTGAATTCTACTACACGGTAGTGGCTCTCAGCAGCTCCACGGCTATGAGAGTGGTGAATCTACTTGAACACCCGCCTGAACACGATAAACACCAATCAATGAAGACTCTTACAGACTTTTTGGGCTATCAGAGTCTGAGAGCACCAGACAGTTGCTGTCTTTGCAACTGTTGGTAATAGTAAGCCTTCGGTGCTAATGGACGAATTGAATTGGATTTTGGTTTATTGTCATTTAGAAACCACAACTGCAGTGCAGTTAAAAAATGAAACAACGTTCCTCCAGAATGATATCACAAAAGCACACGACAAAACAGACTACACCAGAAAATCCACATAACGTTTGGCAATCCCCAAATCCAGAGTCCGGAGAGGCTACTGCCTATTAATATCGCGCTACCATCTTAGCGCGTTCCCCGGAAAGGAGCTCCAAACCCACCAGACAAGACAAGACTACCCAGACACACCAAGTCAGGAGACCAACTCTACCACCCAACAAACCAAAAACTAAAGCTACAAGACTTACACAAAACCACATAGTTACATATAGTTATAGTTAACATATAGTTACAACAGTGCAAACAATACCATAATTGATAAAAACAGACCATGGGCACAGTAAAATTAGTCCAAAGATGTTAAAAGACTATAAGTTCAAAAGAAACCACCACACAGTTTCCACAAGTCCTCAGGGTCCCTCAGAAACTGCTGTTTCTCCTGGGAAATAACCATCCTTGTTTTATTTTTAAAGAACTTTTCATGCAGCAAATGCTTGATCTTGTCCGCATTAACCTCACTAATGCACCCGAGAAGGATATTAGGGAGCTTGCTAAGATGGCTGATAGTCCTCACTCAGCTAGGTAGTGCTGTATCATTCCTCCTCCTTTCTCAATAAGCCCAGTCAGCAAGGCCCCCCAACATAAGGACGTCTATGGCCGCGAAACAGACAAAGACAGGCTCGACGGGCCAGATGGCCTGATCCTGCTCTTGTTTCTTGTGTTCTTAAGCATTAGATCCTTTTTTACTCTTATTTCTGTTTCCCAAGCACCTTCCTATTTTAATCAATGTACAGTACTGTGCAAAAAGTCCTAGCTACCTATACGTGCCTCAGATTTTTGCACAGTATCGTACACCCACAACAATGACCGTCTCAAACTTTTGGAAGTGACTTTGCACTGTTTAGTGTCCTGCAGTCCTTGGGGTCAGTTAATGTCCTGTTATTCATTGCGGACGGCTCAGGAAATTTCCAACCCATTTCAGTTTACCTATTGCAAAACCATACCTCGCTGGTCATAAGTCAGTAGTGGAGAGAGCCACGCAGATGCTAGAGAATGCCACCTGTAATAGTTACCTAGAAGGAAAATTGCAGAAACAAGAATGTTATCGCTTCTTGCAAAACTATGGAGCAATGCCGATTTCAGTAAACAATTGCTGTCAGATACACTAATTATTACACAATTGTACATATTCCAGAGATATCACATGACACAGGTAACCTACACCACGACAGTGCTCATCACTCACACACTCACCCCATTACACCGTTTCTCACTTCCTTTATTTTAGAATCGGGTTTAATATCACTGGCATACATAGTGAAATTTGTTAACTTTCATGGCAGCACAAAATATAGAAGAAAACTGAATTACAGTTAGTATATATATGTGTGTGTGTGTATTAAGTAGTTAAAATGAGTATGATGATGACATCAACTCAGGCCTGAGAGGCCAGTATCGGGCATTTTCGTGCCTTACAAGGCACGGAACAAAAGACTGTGTGCCGCGCCACTCCTCACGCAGACATGTCGCAGTATTTTTCTTTATTTTACGAGGTCGAGTTGCGAGCTCAACGCTCAACCCGGCACGGATGGAAAGCGTACTCGGGAACGGCCCGACTGGATTCGAACCAGGGAACCTCCGTTCCGGAGTCCGTTGCTGATGTCACTGCGCCACCGGCAGAGAAATAAATAAGTAGTGCAAAGACAGAAATAAAAAGTAGTGAGATAGTGGCCACGAGTTCAACGTCAATTCAGAAATCGGATGGAAGCTGTTTCTGAATCACTGAGTGTGTGCCTTCAGGCTTCTTACCTCCTCCCTGATAGTAACAATGAGAAAAGGGCATGCCCTGTGTAACGGGGGTCCTTAATGATGGGTGCTGCTTTCCTGAGGTACCACTCCTTGAAGATGTCCTGGACACCGCAGAGGCTAGTGCCCATGATGGAGCTGACTAACTTTAGAACTTCCTGCAACTTGCTTCGATCTTGTGCCTACCCCCACCCCCCATACCAGACAGTGATGCCGCCAGTCAGAATGCCTTCCATGGTACACCCACAGAAGTTTTCAAGTGTTTTAGTTGACAAACCAAATCTCTTCAAACTTTGAATGTTTTGTCTTCTTTATAGCTGCATCGGTATATTGTGTCCAGGTTAGATCCTCAGAGATATTGACGCCCAAGAACTCGAAACTGCTCCCTCTCTCCACTTCAGATCCCTCTATGAGGATTGGCTTGTGTTCCCAGGTCTTACCCTTCTAGAAGTCCCACAAAAAGTGAAATGTTGATAATACAAAGCTTGTATGTGCCTGTCAGAATAAAAGGTACAACTAACAGGTTCAGGAAGCCTTGCTTTTCAAGAGATATTCAGGCCATGATTAAAGGGGAAAAAAAGATGTCTAGCAGGTAGAGGCAGGTAGGAGCAAATGAGGTGCTTATGGAATTCAAGATAAAGGAGAGAACACTTAATAAAGAAATCAGGAAGGCTAAAAAGAAGGTATGAAGTTGCTCCAGCAGACAAAGTGAAGGAGAATCCTAAGGGATTCTACAGATATGTTAAGAGCACAATGCTTGCAAGGGACAAAATTGGTTTTCCGGAAGATCGGGATGGTAATCTACGCATGGAACCAAAAGAGGCGGGGAAGATCTTAAATGGATTTTTTTTTGCGTCTGTACTTGTCCAGAAGACAGATATAGAGTCTATGGAAGTGAGGCAAAGCAGCATCAACCTCATGGATCCTATACAGATTACAGAGGAGGAGGTGTTTGCTATCTCGAGGCAAATTAGGGTGGATAAATCCCCTTGGACCCTGCCAGAGGCTCATGCAGAAATTGCAGGGGCCTGAGCAGAGATATTTAAATCATTCTAAGCAACAGGTGATGTTCCTAGATGATTGTAAGCTAAAGCTATTCTGCTGTTTAAGAAAAACTCTAAAAATGAACCATGAAATTATAGGCCGGTGAGCCAGCCATCAGTAGTGGGAAAGTTATTGGAAGGTATTCTAAGGGACCAGATATGAGTATTTGGAAAGACATAGACTGATTTAGGGATAGTCCGCATGGCTACGTGCCTGATAGGTCGTGTCTAGCCAATCTTAATAGTGTTTTTTGAAGAAGTTACCAGGAACGTTGATGAAGGCAAGGCAGTGGATTTTGTCTACGTGGACTTCAGCAAGGCATTTGACAAGGTCCCGCATGGGAGGTTGATCAAGAATGCTCAGTCACTCAACATTCAAGATGGGTTAGGAAATTAGATTAGACATTGGCTTTGTGTGAGAAGCCAGAGAGTGGTAGTAGATGGTTGCCTCTCTGACCATGACTAGCGGAGTTCCATAGGGATCAGTGCTGGGTCCATTGTTGCTTCTCATCTATATCAATGTGGTAAACTGTATCAGCCACTTTGCGGATGACACCGAGATTGGGGTTGAAGTGGACAGCTAGGAAGGACATCCTGGCTTGCAAAGGGATCTGCATCAGTTGGAAAAAAATTGGCTGAAAATTGGCAGATGGAATTTAATGCAGACAAGTGCAAAGTGTTCTACTTTGGTAGAACCAACCAAGGTGTGTCTTAAAGAGAAAAAGCAGAAGGGCACTGAGGAGTGCTGTTGAACAAAGGGGTCTGAGAAAGGTAGATAGGGTCATCAAAATTTTTTTAGCAAATTGGCCTTTGTAAATCAAAATATTATGTACAGGAGATGGGATGTTATATTGAAATTTTGTATAAGACATTGCTGAGGCCTAATTTGGAGAATTGTGTGCAGTTTTTTGCACCCTCCCTACAAGAAAAATGTAAATAATGTTGAAAGCCTACGGAGAAATTTTATAAGAATGTTGCTGGGATTGGAGGACATGAGTTATAAGGAAAGATTAAATACAACATTGTTTCTTCTAATTAAAAACCTTTGGAGATAGTAGTGTTGCTTTTTTTTGTTTACTGCTCATTACACCGCTGGCAGTTAGGGCAGCAGTGGAGGTCCTTCGTGTCCGGTGATGTTCAAGGCCTCCCCATTCATGCCAGCTGCTTCTCCAGGTTCTTACTACTGTTGGTCATGCAAGTCCCGGGTGGAGATTCAGGAACACCATCGCACTCAGGTATAGAAGGATTCTTCACTGCTGTTCCGTAACATTCTGTTTTTTGACCAGTCATGGCTGTTAGCCCCGAGCTGAAGTCCTGAACCCGGAGGACCAGTGGACCACTCTTAATCTGACCTCTACTGTTTACTTGTTTGGCATGGATGAGCCAACCAAGAGCCAAAGCATTATGCCTTGACTCCAGCCAACATAAGCTCTCTGGGTCATTGAGGCACACAAGCCTCCAAACCCAAAAACGAGGTTGTGGTCCTCTTGGAGGATTGTTACTTTCACGTGTTAGCTTATTTCCTGCCTAATTTCCTCTCTGAAGCTGTGTGCAGTTCTGAATATGTCCAATAACCCCATCAGAGAAAAAAGCAGCCATTTGTTTCTGCTGTGATCAGCGGTGAGCATGACTAATCACAAGAGGCAGGGGTTTAAGCAACTGCGGTTCCATATTGGTTCTGCTTTGACAACATCAAAGGAGAGTGACACCCAGCTCATGTTAATGTGATTTCAACAGCTTGTTTTTTTCTAATGTTATTAAAGGTGACTCATTTTAATAAGTTTCACTCTGAGAATTAAATACATGCACAGCTTCCCATGAATCACATCTCTGTCAGCAGAATCTATTGCACCTCAAGCATCAACTTTATCCGACATATATAGTACTGTACACGTGTGGGGTGGAGATACGTCTCTACCAAAGGAGGTATAAGGTGTAAGGCCCTTTTTTCCTCTGTTAGCATGCAAGTCGCTCTTGGGTAAAGTATAGCACCTGCTTAGCCCCACCCTGATCAGGGTCACATATGGCTATGGGAGCAGGTGGTGGATGGTTGTATGAGCAGCCGGTGCAGATCACAAGTCCTGGTTATGTGACCACTGACACCAGGCAGACAATCTCCGAAGAGTATTGATAATGGCTGGAGTCACCCGTCTTGTAAAGACACTGCACAGAAGACAACAATGGCAAACCACTTCTATAAGAAAATTTGCCAAGAGCAATCATGGTCATGGAAAGCCCACAATTGCCCACGTCATACAACACGGTGCATAATGATGATGTCATACGACATGGCGCATAATGATGATGATGATGACAGTACTGTGCAAAAATCTTAGGCACCCTGACTATGTACACGGTATGTGCCAAAGACTTTTGCACAGTATTGTACATGTATTAGGAAATTGTTGTGTGTTGGTCACGGCACCACAGTAGCGTAGGGGTTAGCGTGACGCAGTTACAGCTCAGGGCATCGGGAGTTCAGAGTTCAATCCTGACATCATCTGTAAAGAATCTATACATTCTCGTGGAATGTGGGTGGATTTTCCCCAGATGGTCCAGTTTCCTGTCACAGTCCATCGACGTACTGGTTGGTAAATTAATTGATCATCATAAATTGTCCCACGATTAGGCTAGGGTTAAATCGGGCAGCAGGGCTCAAAGTGCCCAATACGCGGATTCCATACGTAACTCAATACAACAACATTCAACAGTCATGAAGTATATAAAGAGTAATAATTATATATTAAAAATCTAATACTGTCTGAGGTTAAAGGATAGATATGGAATAAAATTTGTATAAAATAATTCAATAAATAAATACCAGCATGTATTTACAGTGTAATCAGCTTTACAAAAAAGTGCTTGAAAGGTTTCACAGTGCAGTGACTGAGGTAAAAGATAGTGAGGGGTTGGGGGTAGACTCGATTAACTGCCCGGGGGAAGAAAGTTTCAACATAGTGTTAAGTTTTTGTTTTGATAGCCCTACAGTTCTTTCCAGAAGGGAGTTTTTGGAAAAGGCAGTTTGCAGGGTTGGAAGTGTCCTTTTCAGGGAAAAGAGATGCAATAATATTGAACCATTCATGACATCAGCCATTCCAGTCCTGTTTAACTCTACCTAAGAGAGTACAGTCATCACAAGCTCTACAGGGAACCACCACTGCTTCTGAAGGACCCACCAGTGCACCCAGATCCCGAGGGATTTATTGCCAAGTAACATTGATTGCCAATGGAGAGAGTTCAAAGTTCAAAGTGCATGTCACCACATGCTTCCCTGAGGTTCATTTTCTTGCAGGCATTCACAGTAGAACAAATACAATAGACTCAATAAAAAACTACGCACAGACTGCCAAAGAGCCAATGTGCAAAATAAGACAAAAGATACACACAAACATATATATTTACTGTAATTCATGTGTTTTTTCTCTATTATTGTGTATTGCATTATCTGCCACAAATTTCACAGCATTTGCCAGTGATATTAAACCTGATTCTGATTCATTGATTTCACACCTTCAATTCGAGCAGATTGAGAGAAACTATCTAGTTCCTTCTCGGAAGTTAATGCTCTTTTCAATCAGTGTGTCAGTAATCTGTTCCAAACCCTCGCCACTTTTTTGTCAAAAGTGTTCATTCCATTTCTCTTTTCACCCCTTCCAAATTCAACTCTGATGCGATGTTGATACATTTTTCTGAGTGAGTGATTTTGACTGATAGATTAACAGCAGCCAGGACACCAGTGATAAATTTTCTACCGTCTTTGAAATGGTCCTATGGCATCTTTAATTTCTACTGGAGGCAATATCAGGGTATAACACCTATTCTTGAAAATGGCACATGGAACAGTGGTGAAAGAGCTATCCACCAAACTTTATGTATCAGTCGGGTTCCCAACCTGGGGTCCACAGGCTTCTCACTTAATGGTATTGGTCCATGGCATATAAAGAGTTGGGAACCCCCTGTATAACTGAATGTGGCATCAAATTGTGCTAACACACTCCTTCCATATCAATTACTTACTTACTGTCTGGTATGCCGCTGGCGTTTCAGGCAGAGATGAAGGTCCTCCATCTCTGGCGGTGTTCGGGGCTTCCTTCATTGTGTCAGTAGCTTCCTCTCCATTTTCACTACTGTCAGTCATGCAAATCCCGGGTGGAGACTCAGGAATACTGTCACACTCAGGTGTAGAAGAAGTCTTCACTGCTGTTTCTGTAACAATTTTGTTTGACCGGTCAGGGTTGTTGGCCCTGAGCTGAACCCCCTCAAACCTGGAGAACCAGTGGGCCACTCTTACTCTGGCCTCTACCCTTTGACCTGTTTGGCATGGATGACCCCACCAAGACCCAAAGCATAAAGCCCTGACTCCAGCCAAAATAGCTCCCCAGGTCATTGAGGCCCGCAAGCCTCCAAACCCAACCACAAGGTCCTCTTGGAGATTCCATATCAATGCTTTTGCCAAAGTGAGCTTCTGTAAGATTTAAAGCTGTAGTTAAAAATTTCAATCTCACAGAGAGACTTGCACAATATAATTTTCCCCAAATGTTTGTCAAAGCAAAAGCAATTCCCTTTCCCACTCTCTCCAATATCCTATTATAATTTTAAATGTATCCCATTTTCTCCCCAGAAGTCTGTATTCATCCAGTATTAACTCCAATATCCAGACCTCTTTGTATGTCAGATGAACATTAAGTCACCATAGATCTTCATTGGGACTCATCAGGGTCTCAGCCCAAAACGTCAAATATTTACTCATTTCCATAGATGCTGCCTGACCTGCTGAGTTGCTCCAGTGTGCAGTGCTCTGGACTCCCAGCATCTCTTGTTTTGGAGGGTGATAAACCACGAGGTGCCAAAGAGAGGTGTGTATTTACAACATACGGTTCATCCGCTTCCTTCTTGGTTCCTATAATGTCTCCATGTCCTGACCCGACAGCTGCAATTCCAAAACACTTTATTAAAAAACAATTAAAAGTTCTCTGATGTCTGTAACTGCTCTGGGCATGAAGCAACTAATTTCAGTGTGAATCATGAACGATGGTTGTGTAAAGGGAGGAGTTAAAGATGGTTCCAGGGGATTTTTGCAAGCCCAGGTGACTTCTTCCAGTTCATCCATGGAACGGCTTATTCTTCTCCTTTTTTCCGTCTCTTCTTTTCAAGGAGGCTGGGGTCCTGTCGGAGTCCGTGATCTACAGCTGCAGCTCAAACTATGGTTCTCGGCAGGCGGTGGGTTCTCGTTCACGGACTTGCTGTGGAAGACGTGTGCCTTCAGCGTGTGTCCCCTTGGACGACCCAGTTCCTCACCGAGGTCGCCGACTGAAACGTCGCGGGAGATTGAGACAGTGGGCAGTGTGTGCTGCCGTCAGAAGATGCCTGCACTTAAGCGATCTCCCTGTCGCTCTCTTGACGGTAAGTGAGAGTCTGTTGGTCCTCGAGTCGGGGGGGGGGGGGGTGCGTGGAGAGGCGATGCAGAAGATTGTAACATCGAAGCAGCAAGCTGTTGGTCTCCCCTGTCATTGTTGCAGGAGTTATATCTCTCTCTCCCTTGCTGGTGAGAGGGAGCCTGTCTGAGATGTCAAAGTGTTAACCATATAACAATTACAGCACGGAAACAGGCCATCTCGGCCCTTCTAGTCCATGCCGAACGCTTACTCTCACCTAGTCCCACCGACCTGCACTCAGCCCATAACCCTCCATTCCTTTCCTGTCCATATACCTATCCAATTTTACTTTAAATGACAATACTGAACCTGCCTCTACCACTTCTACTGGAAGCTCGTTCCACACAGCTACCACTCTCTGAGTAAAGAAGTTCCCCCTCGTGTTTCCCCTAAACTTTAGCCCCCTAACTCTCAATTCATGTCCTCTTGTTTGAATCTCCCCTACTCTCAATAGAAAAAGCCTATCCACGTCAACTCTATCTATCCCCCTCATAATTCTAAATACTTCTATTAAGTGTCCCCTCAACCTTCTATGCTCCAAAGAATAAAGACCTAACTTGTTCAACCTTTCTCTGTTACTTAGGTGCTGAAACCCAGGTAACATTCTCATAAATCTCCTCTGTACTCTCTCTATTTTGTTGACATCTTTCCTATAATCCCAGAACTGTACACAATACTCCAAATTTGGCCTCACCAATGCCTTGTACAATTTTAACATTACATCCCAACCCCTATACTCAATGCTCTGATTTATAAAGGCCGGCATACCAAAAGCTTTCTTCACCACCCTATCCACATGAGATTCCACCTTCAGGGAACTATGCACCATTATTCCTAGATCACACTGTTCTACTGCATTCTTCAATGCCCTACCATTTTACCATGTATGTCCTATTTTGATTAGTCCTACCAAAATGTAGCACCTCACACTCATCAGCCTTAAACTCCATGTTGGGATGGGACAGTAGTTTCTGATGGATTCTAGATCACAATCTCTTTGGGGAGCTTTGCTATTGTTTGCATTTTGGGTGGTGGAGCTGATGCATCCAGCTGGAACAAGTTGGGGGAGGGATGATGCATTTTTTTTGTTGTGTCTGTGCACAGCTACATATCAATTAAATAAAAGCACGCACACAGGAAATGGCTGTAACTGGTGTATTCACATTGCAACGAGAGAGAGCCTGGGAGGAAGAGGGGAGCTTTGGGGTTCTAACGTCTTCTGGCATTCATTCTTTGGGTTTTTTTTTTATCCGTTTCTTCAATGTTTGTGAAGTGTAAGAATTTCAGGTCAGATGCTGTAACATTCTCTGATATCAGAGAAATACCATTCAATAAACATCTTTAAAGCAAAAATATGGAGACATTATAGGAACCAGGAAGGAAGCGGATGAACGGTATGTTTTACAGAGTTTGAAACAGGATAGCAACAACGAGTTAGCAACAAAAGTTCCAAGGAATAGCAGTTAACTGGAACACATCCAAAGGATCTCCTCTTACACACAGACTCAGTACTTCATTAAGCACAGGCGTATCGTGTCTCTAATGAGCAGAATACGTTGGCTCTTTGAGAATATGGGCTATTTCCCAAGTGGCTCGTTAATGTTTCCATGTCACCGTATCCCTGTTTGTGCACATTTGGCAGAGCTCGCCTTTCTCTGCCAAACGCTCCGAGATAAAATAGCAGAAACTGTAATCAACAGCAGGTCACGTGCTTGCCTCATCCAGTGGGGATCCCTGCATTCCCGCCAGGTGTTCCTGGACAGAGTTTCTAATATCTTCCTGCCAGATGTTTCTGACTACAGGAGCCATGAGGTTCTTCCTGCCAGCTGTTTCGGCTTTGGTGACTCATTTATCCCGCACCCACACGTCTCCGTGTGGCAAGGATCTCTTGTTCCTCTGTTAAGGACCCCTGTGCCTTTCCTCAGCCGCTGGCCTTCTGTAATGACCCTCCTCTGCCAAGCCGATTTGGTGAGAGCGAGCACGGCTTTGTGCTGGGCTGCCCAAGCATGTCGCTGCACCGGGACCCGAGGCACTTCCCGGTGCTTGGGCAATTTAAACGGCTGCGCAGATAGTCTGGAAGCCCAAGTTAATTGGGTTATTCAGGTTTCTTGCTTTGTGGCTGCCTGTGAGCGGGCAAACTTCAAGGTGTACAATTTATACCTGTGCTTTGATTTCTTTGAGCCTGTGGGATCTCTCATTCCTTCTGCTCGATGTTTGAGCTGCAGGAGTTTGACGGTCGGCATGAACTCAGTGGGCAGAAGGGCCTGTCTCCCTGATGTACAACTCCGTGACACCCCTGCTCTCTCTCCAGATGTTTCCCAGCCGCTGAAACCCTCGTGGCAAAGCGCCCCAAAACTGAACGCTCACTGGCTCTCTTTCCACAAATGCTGCCTGACCTGCTTGAGTGTTCCCAGGACGTTCTGGTTGCAGGAACCCCCACGGTACAGTCACCAGTGTTGGGCGGAACGCAACCAGGAGCCAACTAGCTCCAAAAATCAAAAGTTTTCACCTCACCCCAACTGACACACACACACACACTCACTCACACACACACACACACACACACACACACACACACACACACACACACACACACACACACACACACACACACACACACACACACACACACACACACACACACACACACACACACACACACACACACACACACACACACACAACCTACACCTGATTTGGAGTAGAATCCTAACTTTAACACTTGTTAGTGGTGTGAATGGGATTCAGGTCTAAAATCTCTGGCATATGTCGTGAAATTTGTTGGTTTGCAGCAGCAGTATAACGCAATACATAAGGAATCATAAATCACAATAATACATCTATATCTATCTATATACACAGTACTGTGCAAAAGTCTAAGATATAGGTATATAGAGAAAGGGTGCCTAAGACTTTTGCACAGTACTGTAGTAATTTTATGTATTGCGCTGTACTGCTGCTGCCAAGAAAAAAAAAACCAGATTTCTTGATATACAAGAGAAAATCTGCAGATGCTGGGAATCCAAACAACACACACAAAATGCTGGAGGAACTTGGCAGGCCGGGCAGCATCTCTGGAAGAGAGTACTGTACAGTCGACGTTTTGGGCCGAGACCCTTCATCAGGACTGGAGAGAAAAAGATGAGGAGACAGAGTGGGAAGGTGGGGGGAGGGGAGGGAGAAGCACAAGGTGATGGGTGAAACCGGGAGGCTTCATAAAATTTCATGACATACGTGAGGGACAATAAACCCGACCCTGATATGGGTCTCTATCATGGATTGAGAGTGGGAAGGGGGCAGGGAGAGGGGGATCATAGTTGGGAAAAGGGGAAGAGAGAGGAGAGGGAGTGGGAAGCACCAGAGAAACATTCTGTAATGATCAATGAATCAATTGTGGAATCAAATGATCTTGCCTAGTGTCTCAGTGTTGGGTGTGTCTGCACAACCCCCCACCCCCACCCCAGGCACTCCTTCCTTGCCACCTGTCTTACTCCCCTCCCTCAGTGCTGCACCCTCGCCATTCCCAACATCCTTCGCTCCCGCCGGATTTACAAGCTCACTCTCTTCTCCACGCCAACAAATACAGTACTGTGCAAAGTCCTAGGCTATTTGGCCTATTAGATAGATAGATACTTTATTCATCCCCATGGGGAAATTCAACTTTTTTTCCAATGTCCCATACACTTGTTGTAGCAAAACTAATTACATACAATACTTAACTCAGTAAAAAAAAATATGATATGCATCTAAATCACTATCTCAAAAAGCATTAATAATAGCTTTTAAAAAGTTCTTAAGTCCTGGCGGTAGAATTGTAAAGCCTAATGGCATTGGGGAGTATTGACCTCTTCATCCTGTCTGAGGAGCATTGCATCGATAGTAACCTGTCATTGAAACTGCTTCTCTGTCTCTGGATGGTGCTATGTAGAGGATGTTCAGAGTTATCCATAATTGACCGTAGCCTACTCAGCGCCCTTCGCTCAGCTACTGATGTTAAACTCTCCAGTACTTTGCCCACGACAGAGCCCGCCTTCCTTACCAGCTTATTAAGACGTGAGGCGTCCCTCTTCTTAATGCTTCCTCCCCAACACGCCACCACAAAGAAGAGGGCGCTCTCCACAACTGACCTATAGAACATCTTCAGCATCTCACTACAGACATTGAATGACGCCAACCTTCTAAGGAAGTACAGTCGCCTCTGTGCCTTCCTGCACAAGGCATCTGTGTTGGCAGTCCAGTCTAGCTTCTTGTCTAACTGTACTCCCAGATACTTGTAGGTCTTAACCTGCTCCACACATTCTCCATTAATGATCACTGGCTCCATATGAGGCCTAGATCTCCTAAAGTCCACCACCATCTCCTTGGTCTTGGTGATATTGAGACGCAGGTAGTTTGAGTTGCACCATATCACAAAGTCCTGTATCAGTTTCCTATACTCTTCCTCCTGCTCCGCCATTTCATCATAAGACCATAAGGGATAGGAGCAGGATTAGGCCATTCAGCCCATTGAGTCTGCTCCACCATTTCATCACGGCTGCTCCATTTTCCCTGTCCACCCCGTTCCCCTGCCTTCTACCCGTAACCTTTCACCTCCCAATTAATCAAGAACCTATCAACCTCCATCATAAATGCATCCAATGACCAGGCTTCCACCTGTGGCAATAAATTTCAGAGATTCATCACCCTCCATTTTAAATGGATGTCTCTCTATTCTGAGTGTGTGCCCTCTGGTCTTGTTCTCTCCCACTACATGAAAATCCTTTCCTCATGCACTCTATCAAGGCCTTTCAACATCCAATAGATTTCAGTGAGATTGCTCACCCCCATTCTTCTAAATTCCAGTGAGTACAGGCCCAAAGCCGTCAAACGCTCCTCATATAAGCCTTTCAATCCCAGAATTGTTTTCGTGAACAATTCTGCACTCTCTCTAATGTCTGCACATCCTTCCTTAGATAAGCAGCCCAAGGTTGCTCACCATACTCCAAGCGAGGCCTCACCAGTGCCTTATAAAGCCTCAGCATCACATCTTTGTTTTTATCTTCTAGACTTCTTGAAATGAATACCAACATTGCATTTGCCTTCCTCACCACTGACTCAACCTTCCAGTTAACCTTTAGGAAATCCTGCACGAAGACTCCCAAGTCTCTTTGCAACTTGGATTTTTGAATTTTCTACCTGCTTAGAAAATAGTCAATGCTTTTGATCCTTCTACCAACGTGCATGACCATACACTTCCCGACACCGTATTCCGTCTGTCACTTCTTTGCCCGTTCCCCTAATCCAAGCCTTTCTGCAGCCTCCGATTCCTCAATACTGCCTGCCCCTCCACCTACCTTTATATCGTCCGCAAACTTGGTCACAAAGCCATCAATTCCATCATCCAAATTATTGACATATTACGTGAAAAGATACGGTCACAACATGGACCGCTGTGGAACACTACTGGTCACTGGCAGCCAACCAGAAAAGGCTCCCTTTATTCCTGATGCACCATCAATAACTCACGCTGAGACGTAGGAAGCGAGGTATCGGCTTTTATTGACTGGAAGAATGAACAACACTACATCCTGGGGAATGAGGCAGAGCAACAGGCCACAGTCGCCTTTATACAGGGGTCTGTGGGAGGAGCCACAGGAGCAGTCCAGACAGGTATATCTAGTTCACCACAATTCCCATTCTGCCTCCTGTCAATCAGCCAATCCTCTATCCATGCTAGTACCTTTCCTGTAATACCATGGGCTCTTATCTTGTTAAGCAGTATCTTGTCAAAGGCCTTCTGAAAATCTAAATGCACCACATCAACCAATTCTCCTTTGTCTATCCTGCTTATTACTTCCTCAAAGATTTCCAACGGATTTGTCAGGCATGATTTTCCCTTGAGGAAACCATGCTGACTACGGCCTATTTTATCATGTGCCTCCAAGGCCTCACTGAGACCGCATCCTTAACAACCAACTCTAACATCTTCCCAACCAATGAAGTAAGGCAAAGTGGCCTTATAATTTCCTTTCTTCAGCCTCCCTCCTTTCTTAAAGAGTGGAGTGACATTTGTAATTTTCCAGTCCTCCGGAACAATGCCACAATCTAGCGATTCCTGAAAGCTCAATACTAATGCCTGCACAATCTCTGCAGTTACCTTGTTTAGAACCCTGGATGTAGTCCTTCTGGTCCTGGGGACTTTTCAGCTTCCTAAGCACCTTCTCCTTAGTGCTAGCAATTGCACACGCTCAGCCCCAACACTCCTGAAATTCTGGCATACTGCTGGTGTCTTCTGCAGTGAAGATGATGCAAAATGCTTATTTAGTGCGTCCGCTATTTCCTTGTCCATTACTGCCCCTCCAGCGTCATTTTCAGCGGTCCGATACCTACCCTCACCTCTCTTTTACTCTTTGCACAGTACTGTGCGAAAGTCATGGGTGCTTATTCAACCCCCATTCTCCTGACTTCTTCCCAAATCCTTTGACACCCTTACTATTCAAGAACTTATCAACCTCTGCCTTAAATATACCCAATGACTTTGCCTCCACAGCCGTCTGTGGCAACAAATTCCACAGATTCACCACCATCTGGCTAAAGAAATTTCTGCTCATCTGTATTCCAAATGGACATCCCTCTGTTCTGGAGGCTGCGCCCTCTCTTCGCAGACTCTCCCACTATAGGAAACATCCTATCCACATCCACTCTTATCGAAGCCTTTCAATATTCGATGCATTTCAATGAGATCCTCCCCCTCCTTCTAAACTCCAGTGAGTACAAGCCCAGAGCCACCAAACGCTCCTCATACATTAAACACAAAGTACACTGCAGATGTTGCGGTCAAATCAACACATACAGACAAGCTGGATGAACTCAGCAGGTCGGGCAGCATCCGTTTCTGGCTGAGACCCTTTGACCTGCTGAGTTCATCCAGCTTGTCTGTATGTGCTCCTCATACGTTAGCCCCTTTGTTCCTGAGATAATTCTTGTGAACCTCCTCTGGACCCTCTCCATTTGCAGCATATCACCTCTCAGATAAAGGGCCCAAAACTGCCCACAGATACCCCAAGTGTGGTCTGACCAACGCCCTTATAAAGCCTCAGCAATCAATATCAGCCAGGACAAAGAGTGACAAGGCCGGATATACTGCATGTCATTGAGAGGATTCAAACTCATCTTTACATGATCCCTGCGGTACATCAGCAAATCAGAAAAAAGGCAGCTGATTGACAAAGCAAGAGTGAGGCAAAATAATATTTAATTACAATAATTTTTTGTAAACAATTCATTCTTTTTCGAAAATAAAATTAATTAAAGTAGTAAGATTATAGTTCAGGATTCAGAGGGGAGAGGGGACGCAACTGGATATATTCAGAGACTTGGTTCCATCAGAGTTTGGAGTAAGTTATATCTCTGGGAGACTTTTTCTCCATTGCAGCTTGAGCAGACTTCACAAGATCCTCAGTCTGAAGCATCGACATGTTCCACGTGGCCTGAGGAAAATCAAGGAAAGGTTTCGGTTAGTGCTGTTTGGACGTGTGTAAGGTGGGTGGTGGCCACAGGACTTCTGAAACACATTGATATGACTGGCTTATTTCTATAGCTCCGGGACTGATAACACACACGCACGTAAATATATTAGTGTAAAATGTGCACATAAGTATACATCTTTTCTTTGCCTTAAATCTCAAAATGCCAAAAAAGCCGTATATCACAGGAAGAATTTTTTCCCCCTCAACTCAAGCTGGTAAAATCTGAGGTACGGTCACTTCTCAATTGCTAGGAACTTTCAGACTATTCTCGCGGTGTTCAGTATCGTGACTTTCTGAAGATATTATAGTGTGGCGCTAACTGTTTAATGCTATTGTGTAGTGACTTTGGGATGACACCGGTTGTAGATGGTACTTTTGGGACAACGTATACTCTGTTTATGTTCCAAAGTTTTTCAATTTCCCCTTTTAATTCAGCATATTTCTGGTGTTTTTCCACTGATTGATTTCCGTACGTTGTGTGTGTTTGGCATGGCTATATCTATTAAATAAGTTGTACTTGCTTGTTTATTCTGTATTATTATATCTGGACAGTTATTATGGATTTTCCTATCTGCAATAATTGATCGTTCATAATTTGTGGCATTCTGACTCTAAAACTGGATCAGGCTTGTATTTATAGTAAGGTATGATTTCATTTATGAGTTTGTATTTTAGGGCAAGATTTTTATGAACGATGTTTGCCACATGATTGTTAATAATAATAATAATATTATTATTTCTTTTCGTATTTGCAGTTTGTTGTCTTTTGCACGCCTAAGATGGTGCAGTCTTTCATCCATCCTATTATGGTTATTATTCTATTATGGATTAATTTATGTTGTTTGTTATGTCTCCCCTCTCCCTGTGAAACGGGGACACCTCTTTTTCCCTTGTTAGGGAGAGAGAGAGCCTGTAGTATGTCGAATTACCGGGTGAACGAGTAATCTTTGCGGTACTGCAAGTCTGTGTCTTTATTGATGCTTTGCTGCACGCTTGAGTGCTCGGGGGGGGGGGGGAATCGTTGCTTTGCTGCTGCTTGTGCATGGGTGGGGGGGGGCTTTGGGGTTCTAGCATTGAACTGTCATTCATTATTTGGGGTATTCCACTTTTTTCGTGGATATTTTCAAAAAGATTTTCAGGATGTATATTGTATACATTTCTCTGACATTAAGTGTACCTATTGAAACCTACTGAACATGCCCACAAGAAAATGAATCTCAGGGTTGTATATGGTGATGTCTATGTACTTTGACAATACATTTATTTTGATTTGGAAAAAACGTCCTATGTCTTATGGTCTTATAGGAGAAAGGGGTTGAGAAGGAAATAGATCGGCCATGATGAAATGCGGGAGCAGACTCAATGGGCTGAATGGCCTAATTCTGCTCCTTTTCTCGTAGTCATGAGATTGGAGGCTAAGTAAAAAGTAGCAGATTCGCTAATATTTTAAAATTGCTTTTCTTTAAATATCTATTAATGTTCAAGATTTTTCCCAGAATTCAGATTTATGGATCTATTTATTTAGAGATACAGCAGGGAACAGGCCCTTCTCCGTCCAACAACCCACCAATTTAACCTCAGCCTATTCACAGGACAATTTACGATAATCAATTAATCTACTGACCGGTACATCTTTGGACTGTGGGAGGAAACCGTAGCAGCCGGAGAAAACCCAAGAGCACACGGGAAGAGTGTACAAACTTTCTTACAGAGGACACCAGAAATGATCTCAGAACACTGAACTAGCTGTAATAGCATCAGATGTCATATTGCTCCATCAAAGACCCCCAAAAGGGAGCACTTCTTTTAAAACTGAGTCGTAGCTGAAAAATTGTGAGCACTTGAAAACCCTATGTTTAACTCAGGCAGTGATTGAGCTCTGAGTGATTTCACAATCTACTTACACCACTTCACAATGGGAGCGTCTGAGCAATGGCCTTTAATAGAGCAGCAACAAAGCTGGCAAACTATGGTCAGAACTCAAACTAGTCATAAGCCAAGTCGCAGAAACATATAAAATTATGAACGGGGTAGATAAGATAGAGACAGGAAAGTTGTTTCCACTGGTAGGTGAGAATAGAAATAGTCTCTATTTACAGAGGTTGCCTCCACTGCTTCATTGGGCAGTAGCCTCAAGATTCGGAGGAGTAGATTTAGAACGGAAATGAGAAGGAACTGCTTTTCCCAAAGAGTAGTGAATCTGTGGAATTCTCTGCCCAATGAAGCAGTGGAAGCAACCTCAGTAAATATACTTAAGACCAAGTTTGGATAGATTTTTGCATAGTAGGGGAATTAAGGGTTATGGGGAAAAGGCAGGTCGGAGGAGATGAGTCCATGGCCAGATCAGCCATGATCTTGTTGAATGGCGGAGGAGGCTCGACCAGCCAGATGGCCAACTCCTGCTCCTATCTCTTACGTTGTTATGAGCTAATGATGCTGAGTAACTTTAGCCTGTTGAAAATTGTCTCCGTGAGTGCCAGCTCAAGGGAGCACAGAATTTCCCGGTCCCATTAAAACCCGACAAACTTGTGAAGAGTTTTGCTTTTCATTGTTAAGAAGTTTTTTTTAAAAATAGACCTTCAAAGCAAAGCAGAAGCACAGCAGGATCCGGGTCTTGCAAACAACAAAGTGACGATGACTATGTATGTGTGCTGTCTGGTTGGGGGATAAGCACCTCCACTAAACAGGGACCGTCGACGACCAACAAAGAGTCACTTCAAAAGAAATGAGTGAAGATGGGGAAAGCGGTCCTTAAACAATAAAGGGGATTCTCCCAGCATTCTAACACACAAAATCCATTGTGGTTTCTAAACACAACGTGCGTTTGTCCATGTAACTCAAAATAGACAGCCATGGAACTTTCTCTTACTGTAGAGGAGTTAGTCACAGTCATTGCCTATGTAACACCCTGGTATAAGATCATGCTTTATTTTATTAATACAGTTATGCTGTTGGGCTTTTGATTTCTTTTTTGCTGATCTCCTCAAAATGTAAAACTCTATAAAAAGTGTTCCTTTAATTACATTATATAATTGACTATTTCATTTTTGCTGTTTAGAATAAAAGTTCAGTCGATTATTAAGTTAGGTTTGTTACAATTAGCCAATAGTATTTGTCTTGTTAACATTTTGGCCAATCACAGAGCGGGGGAAGGAAGAGGTTTTCAGGAAAGAAGGGGAAAGACGGTTCTTTTCGTCCTGATTGTGTGTCGGAAACTGTCAGCGCCTGTGACGCGCAATTTGGAGCTCGATCAAATGATCTAGTACTCGGCTGTCCTTGAAGAGGACCAAGAGCACGAGCGTGAGCTGTCTCACAGAGAAGACCAGAGCTCACGCAGGTTCACGAGTGACTCCATTTCGAAGTGTCAAGGCGAACGTGGAGCAGGTCAGCGGTCGCTCTCCACAGAGACTACGGGATCGACAACGGCCAGTAGGTGGGTCGGCAATGTGGCGGTCACTCTTCATGAAAGGTCAGAGTTCATGCAGCTGCTCTCCTCGATGCTGACCCCGGGGTGGATGTTTTTGAAATTCTGAGATTTACATGATTTTTGGACTGGAGCTTATATTGGTCTCCTTCAGTTTTCCGTGCTTTCTTTCTTGTTGCCAATTGACAGATGGGTGATACGTTTCTTTGTGTGAGAGGGAGGGGTGGGGATTTGGGGGTCTGATTTCTTGTTGGTGTATTTCTGTGTGGACGATCTGTTAGTTTTGGTGTTTGAAAGAGGGGGGGATGGGGGGATTGATGCATTTGTTGCTGTTTTTGTTTGCAAGGGGGGAGTCGGGGGTTTGATGTTGTTGTCGCTGATTTTTTTTGCTAGGGATGGGTTTAGGGTTTGATCTTCAGGCTGCCGTTTTTACAAGTGAGCGATCTGTTAGTTTTTTGACTGAGTGAGGGGGTGGGGGGGTTGTGGGTTTTGTTTCTTTTTCGAATGTGGGGGGGGGGGATGCGGTTGAGGTCTGTATTTTGTGACTACCTGGAGAAGATGAAGCTGGAGCTGTAGTCCCACATTGAGTTCAACACTGACTGTTCAGATGCTGCTCATAGACTTCAGTTCAGCATTCAACACAATCATCCCTCAGAAGCTGATTGAAAAGCTGAGCCTACTGGGCCTGAACACCTCCCTCTGCAACTGGATCCTAGACGTCCTGACTGGGAGATCTCAGTCATTCCGGATCGGGAGCAGAATCTCCAACACCATCACACTGAGCATGGGGGCTCCCCAGGGCTGCGTGCTCAGTCCACTGCTGTTCACTCTGCTGACCCACGACTGTGCTGCAACACACAGCTCGAACCACATCATCAAGTTTGCCGATGACACGACCGTGGTGGGTCTCATCAGCAAGAACGACGAGTCAGCTTACAAGAGGAGGTGCAGCGGCTAACGGACTGGTGCAGAGCCAACAACCTGTCTCTGAATGTGAACAAAACAAAATAGATGGTTGTTGACTTCAGGAGGGCACGGAGTGACAGGTCCCCACTGAACTTTGACGGCTCCTCGGTAGAGATCGTTAAGAGCACCAAATTTCTTGGTGTTCACCTGGTCCCCCAACACCAGCTCCATAGCAAAGAAAGCCCAGCAGCATCTCTACTTTCTGCGAAGGCTGAGGAAGGTCCTTCTCCCACCCCCCATCCTCATCACATTCTACAGAGGTTGTATTGAGAGCATCCTGAGCTGCTGCATCATTGCCTGGTTCGGAAATTGCACCATCTCGGATCGCAAGACCCTTAGTGAGGTCAGCTGAGAAGATCATCGGGGTCTCTCTTCCCACCATCATGGACTTACACTATACGCTGCATCCGCAAAGCAAACAGCATTATGAAGGACCCCACGCACCCCTCATACAAACTCTTCTCCCTCCTGACGTCTGGGAAAAGGCTCCGAAGCATTCGGGCTCTCACGACCAGACTATGTAACAGTTTCTTCCCCCCAAGCTATCAGACTCCTCAATACCCAGAGCCTGGACTGACACCTTACTGCCCTACTGTCCTGTTTATTATTTATTGTAATGCCTGCACTGTTTTGTGCACTTTATGCAGTCCTGGGTAGGTCTGTAGTCTAGTTTAGTTGTTGTGTGTTTTTTTTTAACGTAGTTCAGTCTAGTTTTTGTACTGTGTCATGGTCCTGAAAAACATTGTCTCACTTTTACTGTGTACTGTACCAGCAGTTATGGTCAAAATGACAATAAAGGTGACTTGACTTGACTGGCAACTCCTGCGACGCTGCTGGTGCTAAACTGTATCCGTCTGCCAATCCTTTGGGCTCATCATGATGCGTAGGGAGGGGGAGCTTGCTACACGGGCAGCAGCTTGCTCTCCGTGTCGTACTGACCTGGCTTGCGTATCGAGACAGCGAGGACGCAACATCCGCGGTCGACCCTGACCGACGGCGGCCTCGTATGATCTAATTCATGGCACGTCTTCACCGGCGAAGTGTCATCCTAATCTTCAGTGACACAGACACTCGCGAAGTGTCATCCTAATCTTCAGTGACACAGACACTCTTTTGGCAAAGCGGAAGTTTGTGGTCGGGGGGCGGGGAACAGGTGGTGATGAGATGTCAAGGTCTTTGCTCTGCAGTGCGCCACTTTATCGTTAACCATGTACTGGTACTCACAATGTAATCCAGGCCTTCCTTGACCGAGTGATCCCGGGAGTAGATCATGTTCAGCTTAGTTCCCTGCACTGCCAACGGGCTCTTGCTGGCGATCTCAGAAGCCAAGTCAAAGGCACCGTCCAACATGGTTTCCTTGTCCTCGAAGACCCGGCTTTGGACAAGAAGAGAAAAGTTAAGTTAGTGACGTTTGGCCTGGCTGTGCAGGGCAGATCCAACAGCCTAGGCCCAATCCTCCACTGTCTATTCTTACACTAGGTGATGGGGGGAGTTGGAACCAGAGTTGTCAGCTTCGATATCCAGCCTATTGTCTCCCCTGGGTCCCCTCCTCCTATTTCTCCAATGGCCCTCTCCTATCTGATTCCTTATTCTCCAGCCCTGTGTTGGCGCGTGGCCAAGTGGTTAAGGCGTTCGTCTAGTGATCTGAAGGTCGCTGGTTCGAGCCTTGGCTGAGGCAGCGTGTGTGTCCTTGAGCAAGGCACTTAACCACACATTGCTCTGCGACGGCACCAGTGCCAAGCTGTATGGGACCTAATGCCCTTCCTTTGGACAATATCGGTGGTGTGGAGAGGGGACTGCTGGTCTTCCATTAAGCCCAGGCTTGCGCACTGGAAACTTTCCAAGGTGTAAATCCGTGGTGTATCGAGCCTAACGGAGGCCTACACTACTACACCTTTCCCTCCCACCTGGTTAACCTATCACCTTCCTTCTCCTTCCCCCACCTTTTTTTATTCCCGCTTTCTTTCCTGAGAAGGGGCCCGAAACATCGACTGCTTATTCATTTCCATGGATGCTGCCTGACCTGCTGAGCTCCTTCAGCGTTCTGTGTGTGTGTGTGTGCGCTACTCTGGATTTCCGGCATTCTATAGGGAGCAGCAGGTCAATAGAAATAGGTGAGGGTCTGACCGAAGTAGGACTGAGATAGGGACTGTTCTGCATACTCCACAAAGAGCCAGGTGTGGCTTGAGCAATGTAGGACTACCGGACTTGGAGGCACTTTCCCGTCAATCACGTGCTTGTGTGGCTATCGTTGATAGCAGGAGGTTCAACGCCCGGCTGATACTCAGCAGGATCCCAAAAAAAAAACGTGACAATGAGCAAATAATCAGGGGAAGTCTCTGGCCATCAGAACTCAGGTAGAACCCTACTCACTTTGCCAAAACAACGGAGGGGGATCTGCTGCGTCGCTGAGGAGGGAATCAGGAGCCTCGGTCCAGTCACTCACCCAAAGGATGGCGGCACGCTGACAGATCTCATGGGGTCAGGCGTGAACATTAATACAGGGCGCTTACCTCACCAGTCCACAGCGCATCGCTTCGTCGGCCATCATCTTCCTCGCCGTGTAAACGAGTTCACTCACCAGGCTACAAGACACAAGCAGGAGAAGACAATGAAGCCGAACTGAGTTGTTCCCAAGTTTCCCAACTCTCCCACATAACATAAATAGAGTTAAAAGTATCAGAACACTGAACAGGGAGGCATAGTAGAGTCCCTTCAGCCCACAATATTGTACTGAGCTGTTAACCTGCTCTACAATCCAACTAACACTTTTCTCCCCACTATTCTTTCACCCAAGTGCCTATCTAATAATCTCCAAGTGTCCTTAATGTTGGGGTTCCCACCATGGACCCCTTGGTTAATGGTAAGGCCCCAGGGCATAAAAAAGGTTGGGAAACCTGCCCTAATGTTTCATTGTACCTATGTACGATGACAATAAAGATCATTTAATTCAATTCAATGTAACCGTCTCGGCCACTACTCTGGCAGTGTGCTCCATGCACCTACTCTCCGGGTTGCCGGATCTCGGTTATTTCCGATCCCCAGGTTCGCTTAGGAGCTCAGGAATGAGCGAGAAACTTTAATTTTCACGACTGTTCATTTTAAAGTTTAAACCAAGGATAGCTGCTAAGCAGGCCGAGGAACGGTGATACAAAGCAGATGAAAGACAAGAAACTAAATAGATTCAACACGGCGCGCTTGACCCCTTTACTCTCATAAGTTCCTCAGATAAGAGAAACCAATCAATGGCTACACAATTATAACATGTGGGTAAAGCGCTGACACTTAGCCAGTGATGTTCCTACACTCAAACCGCCTGTTGATGGGTCTGAACTAGATAAAGATTCACCTAACCTCATTGACCAAAAATTGATTAATGAAAAGTTGGAAAAACGAAAAGGGTGATAAACTGTGACGTAACTGCTATACTGCCTTTTGGCAGTAAGTGAAAAAAAAGCACCACATACTGTGAAAAATATATGAGTTTGTTAAAAATACAAATTGTTAGATACAAAGTATGTCAGTAAAAAAAAACTATGATTAAAACTATGATTTTAGTCTTTTATTAATTCAACTAACATCTTAAAAAATTATGAAAGAACAACCGATGTCAAGATCCTACTTTTGGCATTCCCCCCCAACTTTCCTCCAAACACCTTAAAGTTATGCCCCCTCATATTAGCCATTTTCACCCGGGGGGGGGGGGGGAGAGTCTCCACTCTTAAAACCTCTGTCAAGTCACCTCTCATCCTCCATCAGTTAACTAGGAAGTACAATGCCAGTCTGAATCTCTGTTATGCGCTGATTAATGAGATTAGGTGAATCTTAGCTGATTCAGACTCATCAACAGGAGCAGCATGGGGCCTTTCTCTGGGGAGGGGGGAAGAGAGAGAGAGAGGGGGGGAGAGGGGGGAAGAGAGGGCGGGGGGACAGAGAGAGGGAGGGGAAGAGAGAGAGAGGGGAAAGAGAGGGAGGGGGAAGAGAGAGGGAGGGGAAGAGAGAGAAAGGGAGGGGGAGGGGAGAGAGAGAGGGAGGGAGGGGGAAGAGAGAGAGGGAGGGGAGAGAGAGAGAGGGAGGGGAGAGAGAGAGAGAAAGAGGGAGAGGGGGTAAGAGAGAGAGAGAGAATTACTGAAGAGCAGAACTCCAACCCAACAGGAACCCTGCCACACCCTACTTCCTCTTTGACTTCAGTGGCAGAGAATGTTGAAAGTTCAAAGTAAGTATATTATTAAAGTGCATTATGTCACCCATATACAATTCTGAGATTTGTTTTCTTGTGGGCACTTACAGTAAGTACAAGAAACACAATAGAACCGATGGAAGACCGTACCCAACAGAACGGACAACCAATGTGGAAAAGGCAACGTATTGTCCAAATACAAGGAGGGGAAAAAAAGGGAAAAATATGGAGAACATGAGATGAAGAGTCCTTGAAAGTGAGTCCAAAAACAGTTCAGTGATGGGGTGAGTGAAGTTATCCCCTCTGGTTTAACAGCCTGATGGTTGAGGGTTAATGACTGTTCCTGAACCCGGTGGTGTGAGTCCTGAAGCTCCTGTACCTCCCTCCTGATGACTGCAAGAATCTCATGCCTGGCGTGCCCTTTGCCCTGGCTCTTACGTTCAGTCCCAGTTGAGAAGATGAAGACATGTGTCGCGGTTACTTTAAAACAAACCAAAACCGCTGAGAGACTAAGGCAGGAGATTGACACCATACGACGCGCTTCCAAATAGCGAAGTCCTGAAGTCGAAAAAGGTATGTTCGATCCTTTATTATGAAGCCAGCAAAGACGAACAATCTTATAGCGATTAAAAAATAACGGAACTCAATTAGCAATATAGGATCTTAGCATTCAAATCAGCGTAATTAAGCGGTCTAATAATATTCCAATTGGCGTTCTAGATGTATTCAAGTGTTCAGCATCCCAATTAGCGTAGTAAGTGGGCGAACTAAATTAGTTTCAAGTAACGTCCCAATTAGCGCCCTATATATATACAAGCTTTCCATTCAGCATCCCAGTTAGCGTGGTATGTAGTCAAACTAAGGCTACGTCCACACTACGCCGGATAAATCCGTAACCGAAGCTTTTTCTCTTCGTTTTTACCTTCCATCCACACTAAAACGGCGTTTTCGTCCCTCGAAACCGGAGCTTTTCAGAAACGCTTTCCAAAGTGTGTATTTTTGAAAACACGGATTGGCCAGATCAGTGTGGACAGGGTAACCGGAGACTTCTGAAAAAGCTATCAGAAGGCAGAGCGCTACTTCATTGATTTCTTGAACGCAACCTAACAATTTCAGAACAAATGGCAACGAGACTGAAGCCAGAAGAGTTAGAAATGTACTCACCAAATACTTTGACCCATAACTTACTGAACAAATAAGCATACTCACTTTGCCCTGTTTTCTGTCCTTGCTCATATGAAGGTGGTTTATTTATTTATGCAAGTACTTCTCTGACAATAGATGTGTAACAGCCGAATGTAACATTGTATGGAAATACAAGATAACACTGATGCGGACATGTTTTACACATTTAACAAGGTGCTTTATTAATGCAACAGAGTTAGTCAGTTTTTCAATGTTCGTCGTCAGCCGGGTCAATCTGTCCGTGAACTCCCTGTCGGTTGCCGCCGTACACTCCAGTATTTGTTTTTTTTTACTTTTAAGTTCTCCTGTGTGAAGGCCAACAGCTGTCCGTCATTTTAAGTTTTTCTAGTCTGTAACTACACAGACACACACTTTTACGGTGAGATTCGACACCAAACATGTCGCTTGTTTTCAGTAGATGTGTCCTGCGCATGCGCAGTAGCAGGAGATTCACCGAAATCTCCGTTTCAATGTGGATAGAGATATTTTCAAAAATGCGTAGTGTGGACACCTATCGTTTTTACGCAAAATCGGCGTTTTCAAAATTATCCAGTCTAGTGTGGGTGTAGCCTAAGTTAGTGTTCCAGCAACATCCTAATTAGCGTTCTGTACATATTCAAGTGTTCTAGTTACCATACCAGTAACTTCCCAATTAGTGGTCATTGTACCAGTAATGTTCCAATTAGCGGTCACCAAAAAAAAATCATTCCTAGTTGCTTCTATCAAAACTAAACAATTAACAAAACATGAACACATAACTACACTCATTTGCTTCTACAAGATTAGCATAATAAACTCAGGTAGATGGAGCTCGTCAGCCTGGGAAGGCAGTCCATCTAAGAGAGGGAAAACTCTGACCTCAAACCGCCGCTGCCTTGCGGCCATACCCACTCATGGGAAAGGCTTCGGGAGTAAACCCTGAGGACAAATCCGGAGCTGGAGCCCCTAAGGCAGTCCGACGTTGCCTTCAACCTCGTTCCGGCAACTCCTGCGACGTCACCGGTGCCAAGCTGTATCGGCCCTTGCCCTTCCCTTGGACAACATCGGTGTCGTGGAGAGGGGAGACTCGCTGCATGGGCAACTGCCGGTCTCCCATACAACCCTGCCCAGGCCTGCGCCCTAGAAACCATTCCAGGCGCAGATCCATGGTCTCACGAGACTAACGGATGCCAACTACAACACAGACTGAAAGTGATACATGGCTCCTGTCAAATGCTCAGAGGTGCTTTCAACTCAGTCAGCATTCCTTCCACCCTGTCCAGCCTTGCTGAACCAACTAAGAGCTACCTGCCAGTGCTCACAGCTCCACCCAGAAAACCTTGTTTCGTACGATCATCATGCACAGAAACAAGTCCTTTGGCTCAGTGAGTCAGAACAATTTACACTAATCCTGCACTCATCCCATTTACTTTCCCCACGTTCCCATCAATTCCAGCACTCACAAAGGGGGGATTAGTTTGGGAGTGATACAGACTTTTAGATAGGGAACAGAGTAGTATGAATAATCTGTGGTTACTTGAGCAAAGTAACAGCCTGGACTTTCACGGCTAGACAGCATCTATGGAGGAGGCATTCACTGCTCACATCTGGTGAGCTTTAAGGGTAACAAAATTTGAAGTTAATTAGATCAATCCACACAAGGGAAGGAACTCTGAAAATGGGAGCTAGCAAACCTTATCTAACTAATTGCTTTAAAAAGTCACTTTCCAAACTTTAACATGCACCGTGGAAACAAAGCTTTCTCAAACAAGCAGGCTTGGAGTGGCTGATCTTATAATTTGCCCTCTGTTCAGTTTCTAATACAATTACAGTGTGAAACCTGCTTCAAGTTTGTGGGAATTGGAGGAATGTGGATGGGTAATGAAAACCTGGATTTTTATAAGTGCTCTTTGTCATCTTCATTATGTGCCGTGTCGTATCTTGGTCTTGGCAAAACTCTTCCACAGAAATGGTTTGCCATTGCCTTCTTCTGGGCAGGTTTCTTTACAAGACGGGTGACCCCAGCCATTATCAATACTCTTCAGAGATTGTCTGCCTGGCGTCAGTGGTCGCATAACCAGGACGTGTGATCTGCACCGGCTGCTCATATGACCATCCACCACCTGCTCCTGTGGCATGACCCTGATTGGGGGTCTAAGCAGGTGCCAAACCTTGTCCAAGGGTGACCTGCAGGCTAGCGGAGGGAAGGAGCACCTTACACCTCCTTGGGTAGAGACGCATCTCCACTCCACTACCCTTTAGATATGTTAGTCACAAATAAATCGACAACAGATTTGAGAATCAGAAGGTGTTGAGAATGTGGGACTGGCGGTCATGGGGAGTGCTTTGAGAGGTTGGTCATGATTAGACTTAACTCCGCTCAATCAAGGAACTGGACCCGATGCAATTTGCCTACCAATACGATTTTTGACTTCCTCATCTGCAGAACACAGTCAGTACGGATCAGTAACAGTATCTCTTCTTTTACTGACAACCAACAGGATGTGCGTTTAGCCTAATGCTCGGCTTCCTCTACACACACATTACTGGGTGGCTAAAAGCACCTCAGACGCCATCTAGAAATTTGCAAATGAAACCTACTGTTGTTGACAGAATCTCAGGCGGTGACGAGAAGGCGCACAGGAGCAAAATAGATCGTTAAGTAGTGTCACAATGACAACCCTGCACTCAACGTCAGCCTTCAAGAGGATCACACCCTTGTTGTAGGGTTTGGAGGCCTGTGTTCCTCAATGACCCGGAGAGCTATGCTGGCTGGAGTCAGGGCTTTATGCTTTGGCTCGTGGTAGGGTCACCCAGGTCAAAGGGCAGAGGCCAGACTCAGAGCGGTCCACTTGTTATCCAGATTCGGGGGTTCAGCTCACAGGTAACAACTCTGACTGGTCAAACAAAACTGTTATGGAAACAGCAATGAAGAATCCTTCTACACCTGAGTGTGACGGTATTCCTGAGTCTCCACCCGGGACTTGCCTGACTGACAGTCGTGAAAACCAAGAGGAAGCTACTGACATGATGAAGGGAGCCCTGAACACCGCCAGAGCTGGAGGACCTTCATTGCGTAACAGGCAGTCAATACTCAATATCAGTGAGGTTGTATTGTAGACTTCAGGAAGGCAGAGTTGGGGGAGCATCACCAATCCTCACTGAGAGAACGAGCAGTTTCAAAGTTCCTGGGTGTCAACATCTCTGAGGATGTGTCCTGGGTCCGATATTTTGACCTAATCACAATGAAGGCACGCCAGCGGCTATGCATTAGGAGTTTAAGATTTGGTATGTCACCAATATGCTGGAAAATTTCCACAGATGTACGGTGGAGAATATTCTGGATGCTGCCTGCATCACTGTCTGGTATAGAGGCTCAATTGTGTCAGGTCTGAAAGAGGCAGCAGAGTTGTGAACTCAGCTAGCTTCATCACAAACACAACCCTGACCATCATCGAGGACATCCTCAAAAGCCGGTGCCTCAAGATGGAGCCATCCATCACGAAGGA
This sequence comes from Hemitrygon akajei, assembly GCF_048418815.1. Lineage (NCBI taxonomy): Eukaryota > Metazoa > Chordata > Chondrichthyes > Myliobatiformes > Dasyatidae > Hemitrygon > Hemitrygon akajei. The sequence continues at coordinate 31,943,817 of NC_133148.1, forward strand.
CCCTCACCACCCAGGACAAGCCCTCTTCTCATTACTACCATCAAGCAGGAGATGCAGGAGCCTGAAGATTTTAGGATTAGTTTCTTCGTCTCTGCCATCAGATTTCCGAACAGGCCACGAATTCATGAATCTGGCTTGGTACAGTTCGAATGCCTAAACGCCTCCTCTGTTGCATCACTTGTTTTTCTCCAGTGTAACTCAAAGCAATTTGTTACATCTGCATTGTACTGCAAAAGAACAAATCTCACGACATGACCACCTTTGAGCACCTTTACACAGAGCGCAGGGATGCAGCATCCATCATCAAGAGCCCCCACCATCCTGGCCATGCTCTTTTCTGGCTGAAGGAGGTACAGGAGCCTCAGGTCCCACACCACCAGGTTCAGGAACAGTTATTACCCCTCAACCATCAGGGCTCTTGAACCAGAGGGAGTAACTTCACTCTTTTGCACACTGATTGTTGGTCGATATTTGTTGTGTGTGCGTTTTCAGTGATTCCGTTCTGTTTCTTTGTAGTTACTGTAAATTCCTGCAGGGTAGTATATAGTATGGTGAAGTATAGGTGTGCTTTAATAATAAATTTACTTTGACCTTTGAACTGTCAGTGATAATCGCAAACCAGAGGGGATAACTTCACTCAACTCTTCACTGAACTGTTTCCACAACCTATAGACTCACTTTCAAGGACACTTCATCTCATGTTCTCAATAATTATTACTTATTTACTTATAATGATTATTATTTTCTTTGCATTTGCAGTGTTTGTTGTCTTTTGCACATTGTTTGTTTGTCCATCCTGTTGGGGTGCGGTCTTTCATTGATTCTACTGTGTTTCCCAGAAAATGAATCCCAGAGTTTTATATATGTAATCTTAAAATTTAATTTGAACAATAAATCTGCTTCTGGATGGAGTTTGTCGTATTTAAGAGAGGAAGTCTGATGGATAACGAAGGAGAGAGGTTAGACCAATCAAAGTTAGATAACACGAGTTTGGGAGGAGAGTTGTGTGGCACAGAAACACGAGCACGGATGTCGCGTTGAATGCAAAACTCAGTGTCACTTCTGGGATGTTCTCACACTAGCAAAATGCGCAGCTTAAAACAAAACAGAGCAAATTAGTTGCATCATTTTCTTACCGAGGAAAGCTGGTCAGCCGGGTGCAGAGAATGAGAGTGCCAGCAAAGAACTGGAGAGAGTCAACAAGGGAGAGCAGACACAAGGGTGCAAGGCGGAGGGTGAGCGTGCAGTGCAAGGCAGGGCAAGTCCGGACTGAGATCAAGGCTTACTGACGGCAAAAGAGTACCTGGCACTTCCTATAACTTTGGGCAGTCGCTGCAATGTTCCCACATCAGCTGCCATTCCGATGTCCACCACCTGGGCAGAAACAGAAGTATTATTTATTCAGAGATACTTTCCAGCCCACCGAGCCACACCACCCAGCAACTAACCCTAGTCTAACCACAGGACAGTTTACAATGACCAATCCACCTACTAACTGGCACGTCTTTGGACTGTGGGAGGAAACTGGAGCACTTGAACTCTTGACGCCCTGAGCTATAATACCATCGCGCTAATCGCTATGCCACCACTAGAGACTGGAGCTGAATTAGGCCATTCAGCCCATCGAGTCTGCTACACCATTTCATGATGACTGATCCATTTCCCTCTCAACCCCATTCTCCTGCCTTCTCCCTGGAACCTTTCGCGCTCTGACTTATCAAGAATCTAAAAACCTCTGCCTTAAATACACTCAATGACCTGGCCATCACAGCCACCTGTGGCAATGAATTCCACACATTCACCACTGTGGGCCCCCTAAACTGGATGAAGCTCTAACTGGAAAGGATAGGATATGAACCAATACCGTAATTTTCTGTTAGACCATAAGACATAGGAGCAGAATGAGGCCATTTGGCCCATCAAGTCTGCTCCACCATTCAATCATGGCTGATCCTTTTTTTCTATCTCCTCCTCAACCCCCAGTTCCTGGCCTTCTCCCCGTAACCTTTGATGCCTTGTCCGATCAGGAATCTATCAATCTCTGCCTTAAATACACCCAACGACCCGCCCCCACAGCTGCCTGTGGCAACAAATTCCACAAATTCACCACCCTCTGACTAAAGAAATTTC